>NC_053446.1:41676061-41758572 GCF_007990345.1 Gossypium hirsutum | reverse complement strand
CTTCGCAACTCCTTCACTCACGAGCTAGGATACGCATCGGTTCTTCTTCATAACTCATATCGGCTTGAATTCAACCTCTGATGGGCTAATTATGTGCGATGGATCAGATCTATAGCGTCGAAGCATCGAAACATGAAAGACGTCGTGGATCTTTCAAGTTCAGGGGCAAAATCAATCGATACGCAACTGAACCAACTCGTTCGGAGATTTCGTACAGCCCAATGAATCTCGGACTCAACTTGCCTTACGGCCAAATCTGAGTACCTTTTTCCAAGGCGAAACTTTAAGAAACACTTTATCTCCCACCTGATATTCAATGTCTTTTCGTTTCAAATCCGCATACGATTTTGACGATCTGTGGCTGCCTTCAGACTTTCACGAATTACCTTTACTTTCTATTCGGCATCTTTAATCAAATCAACTCCGAAAATTTTACTTTCACCGAGCTCGGTCCAAAACAATGGTGTACGGCATTTACGACCGTACAAAGCCTCGTAAGGTGCATCTTAATACTTGATTGAAAACTATTGTTGTAAGCGAATTCAATCAAAGGTAAATACCGTTCCATGAACTACTGAACTCGAGGATGCAACATCTCAACATATCCTCAAGTACTGAATTATCCGCTCGGATGACCATCGGTTTGGGGGTGAAAAGCAGTGCTAAAATGCAGCTTGGTACCCAAAGCTTCTTGCAATTTCTTCCAAAATCGTGAGGTGAATCTCGGATCTCTATCCGACACGATAGAAATAGGTACCCCGTGTAATCTCACAATCTGAGAAACGTACAATTCAGCTAGTTTATCCAATGAAAAATCTGTACGCGCGGGATAAAGTGAGCCGACTTAGTCAGTCTATCAACAACAACCCAAATCGCATCCTTCTTACTTGCTGACAATGGCAGTCCGGACACAAAGTCCATTGTGACTCAATCCCATTTCCACTCAGGTATCATGATCGGCTGAAGTAATCCTGAAGGCACTTGATGTTCCGCTTTCACTTGTTGACATATTAAACATCTTGAAACAAAGTCGGAGATGTCTCGTTTCATACCATGCCACCAAAACTGACGTTTCAAATCGTTGTACATTTTCGTACTCCCCGGGTGAATTGACATTCGGCTACAATGGGCTTCGTTCAGAATCATCGAAATGAGTTCCGAATTCCTTGGAACACACAAACGACTTCTGAACCTCAAACAATCATCATCATCAATTTGAAACTCCAATTCCTTGTTCGGAACACACTCAGCCCGTTTGCAACCAATTCATCATCAACTTTCTGGGCTTCACGAATTTGATGAATCAATAATGGTTTGGCTTTTAATTCAGCTACTAATACATTGTCGGGTAGAACAGACAAGTGCACATTCATCGCTCGTAAAGCAAACAATGATTTCCGGCTTAAGGCGTCCGCAACCACATTAGCCTTTCCCGGGTGGTAATCAATGACAAGCTCGTAATCTTTCAACAACTCAAGCCAACGTCTTGTCGCAGATTTAAGTCTCTTGAGTCATCAAATATTGAGACTTTGTGATCCGAAAATACATGGCACTTTTCACCAAATAAGTAATGTCGCCATATTTTAAAGCAAATACGATGGCAGCTAGTTCAAGATCATTGGTCGGATAATTTTCTCATGTGGCTTTAATTGTCTCGACGCATAGGCCACCACTCGACCTTCTTGCATCAATACGCAACCCAACCCAAGTAGGGATGCGTCACTATAAATGACAAACTCTTTGCCTAATTCGGGTTGCACTAAAATTGGAGCTTCAGTCAAATAAGTTTTCAGTTGATCGAAACTTTTCTGACATTTCTCCGTCCATTCGAACTTAACATCCTTTTGAAGTAGCTTCGTCATTGGTGTGGCTATCATCGAGAAACCTTTGACAAATCGTCGGTAATAACCGGCGAGTCCCAAAAAGCTCCGAACCTCAGTAATATTTCTCGGAGGTTTCCAGTTAAGTATGGCTGAAATTTTGTTCGGGTCAACTCGAATACCTGATGCGGATACCACATGACCCAAGAAGCTAACCTCTCTTAACCAGAACTCACACTTACTGAACTTAGCATATAACTGCTTATCCCGCAAAATTTGCAACACTAGTCTAGGTGCTCAGCATGTTCGGTCTCATCTCTTGAATAGACCAAGATGTCATCAATGAACACAACTACGAACCGATCCAAATATGGTCTGAAGATCCGATTCATCAAATCCATAAATACCGCAGGGGCATTAGTGAGCCCAAACGGCATCACTAAGAATTCGTAGTGACCATATCTCATTCTGAAGGCAGTTTTGGGTATGTTCGAATCTCGAATTCGCAACTGATAATAGCCCGATCTCAAATCTATTTTTGAGAACACTGAGGCTCCTTTTAGTTGACCAAACAAATCATCAATACGCGGTAACGGATATTTATTCTTTATCGTCGCTTTATTCAGTTGACGATAGTCAATGCACAACCTCATGGTTCCGTCCTTCTTTTCACGAACAATATTGGTGCACCCCAAGGTGAGAAACTTGGTCGAGCAAAACCCCTATCCGTCAATTCTTGCAACTAAGCTTTCAACTCTTTTAACTCGGTTGGTGCCATACGATACGGAGCCATCGAAATCGGCGTAGTCCCAGGTACAAGCTCAATACCAAACTCTATCTCCCGAACAGGTGGTAAACCCGGTAATTCTTCAGGAAAAACATCTGGGTATTCACAAACCACCGGCACAGATTCAGGTTTCTTTTCTAATTCTTTGTCATCAAGTACATACGCAAGGTATGCTTCGCACCCTTTTCTTACATATTTCTGGGCCAACATTGAGGATATTACAGTTGGCAACCCATCCAAGTCCGTAGACTCAACTTGGATTACTTCGTTATTTGCGCACCTCAATTCAATAGTCTTGCTTTTGCAATTCACAACCGCATCATGCACAGTCAACCAATCCAACCCGAGAATAACATCAAATTCATCAAACGGCAAAAGCATCAAGTCCGCCGGAAAACAGGAACCTCGAATTACTAGGGGACATTTCTTACACACTTTGTCGACAAGCACGTAACGACCCAAGGGATTTGACACCCGAATTACGAACTCAGTAGACTCAATAGGTAAAGTCTTACTGGATGCTAAGGTTTCACATATGTAAGAATGAGTAGAACCGGGGTCAATCAAAGCAATTACATTAGTATCAAAGAGAATAAAAGTACCAGTAATAACATCAAGCGAAGAAGCATCCTCGCGAGCACGTATAGCATAAGCTCTAGCAGGCGCACGAGCCTCGGATCTGGTCGTAGCATCTCTAGATCCTCTCTGGCCACCACTAGCATTGCCCGTATTTCCAGATGGTCTACCTCGAGCAGTGGTAGCACCCGGTTTCCCACTTTGATTTACATTCTGTTCAGACAACCTCGGGCAATCTTTAATGAAGTGGTCAACTGATCCGCACTTGTAACAGGAGCGGTCAGGGAATCTACAACTCCCCGAATGCCATTTACCGCAATATCGACATTTCGTTCTGTCTCGACGTTCATTCCCAACACTGGCGACCGAAGTGCCTCGTGTACCTACAGGGGGTCGATCACGATCTCGTCTAAAAAGGCCCGAAGTGCCTCTAGACCGGCCCACATCATCTCGAAATTTCTTCGATGCCTGTTGAAGAGACTTTCCCGAGGATCTTTTACGAAACTCTCCAGTTCTCACATCAACTTTTTGTTTTTCTTTTCTAAGCTCTTCGGCTTTACAAGCTCGCTCGACAAGTACTACGAACTCTCGTATTTCAAGAATGCCCACGAACATTTTTATATCTTCATTCAGCCCATCCTCGAAGCGTTTACACATGATAGCCTCGGACGAAACACATTCCCGAGCGTATCTACTAAGTCTAACAAATTTTGCTCGTAATCAGTAACTGACATAGAACCTTGCTTAAGCTCAAGAAATTCCTTCCGTTTTTGATCAACAAATCTCTGACTGATATACTTTTTTCGAAACTCAGTTTGGAAAAACTCCCAAGTTACTTGCTCTCGGGGCACCACAGAAGTCAGAGTACTCCACCAATAGTAGGCAGAATCGCGTAGCAAGGAGATAGTACACTTTAGGCATTCATCGGGTGTACAAGATAGCTCATCGAGTACCCGGATAGTGTTGTCCAACCAAAATTCAGCTTGCTCGGCATCGTCGCTATCCGTAGCTTTAAATTCAGTAGCCCCATGTTTTCAGATTCTGTCAACTGGGGGCTTATTTGACCTTATTTGGTCAGTTACCGGAGGTATTGTAGGTGCGGGGGTGGTATTAGTCGGGAATGGAGGTTGTGGAACAGCCGTATTAGTTCGAATGTATTGGTTGAACCAATCATTCATCACGCTATAGAAAGCTTGTCTAGCTTCATCATTCGGGTTACTAGCATTAGGTTGAGAGTCCGCCGGCGCTGTCCCTTGTGCGGGAGCAGGCGCTACACTCTCAAGATCATCAGCTATCGCTCGGTCGGGATCGGGATCCATTACTATAAATAAACACATTTACAATTGTCAGAAATCACCACACTATCAAATAATCACATAAAATGGCATGTATAGCTAGACCCAACGCATTACGGTAGTCCTAGAATCGACTAAACCGTAGCTCTGATACCAATCAAATGTAACACCCCGTACCCGAGTCCGTCGCCGGAGTCGGACACGAGGGGTTTGCAGACTTAAGTCACTTCTTTGCACAATCCATTTTAAAATTTTCCAGGCAAGCTGGCTAACTGCGTCACTGTCACCTTAAAAATCATATATTGAGTTTCATAACTCGAAAATCAGTTTCGTGATTTTTCCCTGAAACTAGACTCATATTCCCATCTACATATTGTTTTCTAGAATTTTTGGTTGGGCCAATTAGTACAGTTTATTAGTAAAAGTCTCCCATGTTACAGGGATCGACTACACTGACCTTTGCGTATTACGACTTGGATATCTCCCTGCACAGAGCTTCAATACTGATGCCGTTTGTTTCTCTAGAAACTAGACTCAGAGAGGAATCTATACAATGAATATATGGCATGACTCCTAATTGCCTCTGGTTAATATATAATGAATTTCCAAAGTCGGAACAGGAAATCCAGAAACTGTTTTGGCCCTGTCTCACGAGAACCTGAATATCTCTTAACATACTACCCATATGATTGTTTCATTACTTTCTATGAAAATAGATTCATCAAGGTTCGTTACATAATTTTTTTCACTATTTAATTCCATTCCTACTATTTTTAGTGATTTTCCAAATCTACATCACTGCTGCTGTCAGCATCTGCCTTTAAGGTAGACTTTACCTATTTCATAGTCTCCATGATTCAACTAGCCCTTTTAGCATAAATAGCACAAATTATAATAGTGATTAACCATTCCCATGGCCAATCCTTGTTAAGTATATCCACACCTCTCAATAACCATATCCATACCAAATGATGATAACATTATGCTCAAACATATATAAGCCATTTTCGCATGGCTATCCAAAATTATACAAGTCCAAAGGGTCCATGACCCACAACAAAAAGGGTAGTCCTATACATGCCATATCCAGAGTTCAACTAAAAGAGTACCAAAAGGGCTTTGATAGTGTGGATGACTTCGACTTCGATGATCCCGAATCTGATATCCGACGAACAAAATCTATAAAACAGAGAGCCAAAGCAACGGGGTAAGCATTTTAAAGCTTAGTAAGTTTCAAGTAATGAAATCGGTTGTGACTAAAGTATTACATTCACATAGCTAAATGGATCACTTTATTAATACACATTCTCATACACATACTTACTTCACACTTCATCAACATATACACACAAGGTATTAACCTATCTAAAAGTCGAAAGTTCGTTAGTCGATTGAACGAATACTATTAAAAACGAATCGACTTTTCCGATGCATACAAACACATACCTTATCATTTGGGTTTTTCGAGCGTTTTAATTGAATTTATTACAGCACAACACGCTCACCTTCGAACCCAAGTTTCTTCGGAATTTAGCCGGATATAACCACAAGCACAAATGCCTTCGGGTCTTAGCCCGGATTTAGTAACTCGCACAAATGCCTTCGGATCTTAGTCCGGATAAAATCACTAGCACAATTGCCTTCGAGTCTTAACCCGGGTATAGCAACTCGCACAAATGCCTTCGGGTCTTAGCCCGGATAAAATCACTAGCACAATTGCCTTCGGGACTTAGCCCGGATATCATTCAAATGCTCATTCACACATATATCAACAATCATGACACATCCATATTTCATTTTCGTTACTAAGGCTCAAACACAAAGCATTTATTTAACCTTTCCAATTTCGGCTCAATAGCCACACACAAGGAGCATGATTTCAATTGGCTTTATAACATAGGCTCTATGCACATTCGGCTATCCGTCATAGTATGACTAATCATTTCAATATAATTCAAGTAGGGTCATTACTCGAAGACTTACCTCGGATGTTGTCGAACAACTTTAATGGCTATTCAATTACTTTTTCCTTCCCTTTGTCGGATTTAGTTCCCCTTTGCTCTTGAGCTTAAAGAATACAAATAGGAGTATTCAATATTTAAACCAATAATATGAATTTATTTATCACATTCGGCAATCACATATCATTAAATTTTCAACCCAAAATGTCATTATATGACCACATATACACATATCCATATACTTAAGCTTAATAATTATAATATAATATCATGTACTCACTTTAAGTATATTGCCGAATATACTTAATCATACATACACCTAACCAAAATAATTTCTAAAATCTTTATATCATTTATACACTAAGCCGAATACTCTTACCAAGTTCACCTATATTCTTCAACAAATTCTTCATTGATCAAACACATATTCGGCTAAAGAAATGGCAATTTTAGCAACTTTTAATTTAATACTTAATCAATTATAATACATCTAAATATTCTTTTCATATTATTAACTCAAATCACATACATTATTTAATATAACATTTTTACATTCGGCATTAGTGTCAACCATAGTAGCCGATTCTTCCTACTTTGTACTCATGCATCTATTTGATCCTTAGTTAGTTCAAACACTTCACACACTAAGACTCATCCAATTTTAACAAGAAATAAAATCCTTAATCCTCAAACTACCATGGCCGAATGTTATAACCCAAGTGATACGAGTCACAAAAGCCCAAATTCTTGAAGGCGAGGCCCAATAAGCAAATTCCCAGCCCAATCAAGAAATCCATCCATACTTAGTTGAAAATCAGGCCAAATTGTCAAAGTGGCCCAAGTTGTAAAGTTTTATTTTTATTTTTATTTATTTCTTTATTTATTTATTTACTTAGTTTATATTTTTATGTCAATATTCAGTCCAAGAGTCCTAGATAAAATGACCTTTGACCGAATTTCCATATTAAAATAATTAGGAGTTTTTTTTATTTTAGTTTTCTAATTAGATTAGGACTAGTTATAAGGCCTATTTAAAGGCATGGCTGTCCATCTTGTTAAACACTTATCATTATTATTAAAATTTTAGATTTGATTTGAGTGAAAATTCTCTTTGAGTTCTTCAAGGATTTTCTCTTGAGTTTTCTTTAGAAGTTGTTTTAACAATCTTTTTGATTGTGGGAGCCATCTTCAACCTTCTTCTTGCCATTGATATTCTTTGGAGGGGAGATTAGAGCCGTTTGAAGGGAGTTGTGAGATCTTTCGAGATTTCAAGGCTTCTTAGGACTTATCTTTTAATTTGTTACTGTCAATTCTTTCTTTATTTCTACTTGTGCTGAATCATTATCTAATCTATTTTCTGTTCTTATTGTGTTTTCAGCCTTTTTCTATCTTAAGGAATCAGCCCAAAAATCCCCAATTTCTAGGGTTTTTCCATACTCTTTTTGGGTGAAATTAGATTGTCGAAATTTGGGGAAAACTATCTTGGTGTTCAATTTGGCAGAATCACAATCTCCTTGAGGGTTTCAAGAACCCTAACACTTATTTCTATTCTCAAGTTGATTCTTTGCTGATTTGGAGATTTTATTTCAGATCTGAAAATTCAAAAATCTAATCTTTTAATTTTCTGTTTCGTTTCAGATCTAATTGTTTAGGGTTTCGTAGGAGTTTCTCGTGACTTGGCAACTCGATCTTGGTCCGTGCGCAACCCCGTATCATTTGGTATCAGATTTTGGGCGTTTTGGGTGTTCTTGGTTGATTTCTAAACTGATCTCTATTTTTTAAATTACAAACAGCAGTTTTACCCAGAAAAATTTTCGAAAAAAATTCATTTGAGTGGGTAAACGTTTTCTGATTGATCTGAAATTTTACATACATATTTTTGGCACTGTTATTGAATATAAAAAAATATTTCCCGCAAAAAAATAAGTCGAAAAATTCAAAAAATTGAAAAAAGACGAAATCCAATAAAAAATTAAAAAATATTCAGCGGGTTGAATTTGGTGCCCAAAATTTCCAGATCAAAAATTCAATATATAAGGACACTTCAGATTTAATTTCGTGATTTTTGGAGATCGGGAACACCTCAACGAAGTTGTCAAGTTACTCCACGGTTTTTCGGGTTTTCTGTTTTCAGCAATTTTTATTGATTCTTAGCTGTAGGTTTTCATTTGTTTGCTTTTTATTATCCTTTTAAAATATCTAACACCTTCTTGTTTCTTGTGTTAGTAGGATTTAAACGTGTGCACAATCCTTCCTCGGTGCAACACGAATCACTTGGTGTCTCGTCAGTTTTTGGCATCCTAGTGCAAATTAGGATTCTTTGGTAGTTTGGTTCACACTCTCTAATTGGTTGATATAAACTCTGATAAAGAACTCACAAGATTGAATTCGACCTCATTGAGAATTTGATTTTTCTTTTTGAGTGATTAATGGTGAGGTTTGCTAACTTTTATTTTTGAGTGTTGAGTGTTTATTTTTTACAGGTTTTGAAGATGTCTAAAGGTGATAATAATGATGCACTTATGAAAGTCCAACAACAGTTAGACAGACATACTGCTGCAATCACACAAATAAATGCTACACTTCAAGCATTGAATACTACTTTGAATGAGGTACGAGTGAATCAAAAACCTCAATATCGAAATCCAATCAAAGAAGATAGGAATAACCAGCCCCATAGGCGCAACCCTCAACGTGTCCCTAGAATGGATGATGATTGTCATGATCATGGACAATCATCTTTGGCAAAACCAAAGAGCGAGCAGCAACGAGAACATCTCTTTCATACTCGCTGCCACGTACAAGGTAAGCTTTGTAGAGTTATTATTGATGGTGAAAGTTGCTCGAACATAGCCAGCACGACGATGGTGGAAAAGCTTTGCTTAACCACTACCAAGCATCCACAACCTTATCAACTACAAGGGCTTAGCAACGAAGGCCAATTTAGGGTCACTCAACAAGTGCGCATCGCCTTTTCTATCGGTAAGTATCAAGAAGAAGTTGTGTGTGACGTAATGCCTATTCAAGCCTGCCATTTGTTGCTAGGAGAACCGTGGCAACTGGATCGAAAAGTCACTTACGATGGTCGTACCAATAGGTATTCTTTCAAGCATCAAGGAAAGAAACTCACCTTAGTACCGCTCACTCTGGAACAAGTCCATGAGGACCAAATCAAACTGAAAAATTCTGTTAAAACAAGTGAGGAAAAAGAGAAAGAGAATGAAAAAGAGCAAAAAGAGATTGAGAGTGAAAAAGAAATTGAAGAAAGAAGAGAAAATGAATTAGAAAAAGAAACAAAAGAAAAAGACGTGGAAAGGGTAGTGAGGAATGTTTCCACTAACCAAGATATGAATTTTTCTTGTGTTGCTACTTTTCAGGTTCCCGAAAGATCGAAAGATAACTTTCAACTTCAATACCTCTCAAATGAAAGACGCTTTCATACGATCAACTTAGGCAAAGATGAAATCACACTACATGATCCCGAAGGTAAGCGAGGTAAGGAAATTTTAGAAACCGAGTCCAGTGCAGATTTGAAAATTATTGATAAAACTTTTGGTGACTTAGTTCTTAAAAGATCCCCTCATTTTGATCTGATTAATTGTTACTCTTCGATTGTGGTTGATAAAGTCATTACGAAAAGAAGCGTGATTTGTTATTCTCTTGATTTACCTTGTGTAAAATCCTCGAATTTGTCCAAATCTGTTTTGGAGAATAAGGTAACGAAATTTTCCAAATTTGTTTTCAATTTATATTCGTGCCTTAAACAGTTTATGTGGTTGTACATGAAGTTTGAGTTCCATTTGACAAAGGTTAACTCAACAACGGAGATTCGACTACACTATGCCCCCGATGAGCGAAGGTTTGTTTTAAATGAAAAAGGTAAAATCGACCCTTATTCTTCTGCTTATCGAGGTAAGATGCTTGAAACCTTTGAAACACTTTTGTACTCCTCGGATAGTGATAAAGATCGTGTTGATGAACACTTGGATCGAAACGTGCTTGACTGTCCTATTTTATTTATTGATGATCTATCTGTTTTGATGGTTGATAAAAAGATTCTTGTTTTTGATAATGCATGTGTGAGTGAATCTATAGACCGTCGATTAATGCATGGTATGATTATGCAACTCTGTGAACCATGTGAATCTTTTCAAATACCTACTTGTGATGATTATGTTTACCATTTGATTTATTACTCGCAATTTATTCATGGTTTGTGGGAACAATATGAGACGACTGAATGCCTTAAAACATGTCCATCTTTGTTTCAAATATTTGACGAGGAAGTGGTGAGTAAATTAGATTGTTTGCATGGTAATCTGAATCTGTCCATTCACATACGTTATACCTGTTCTGTTATGCTTATGATTGGACTACAAGCTTGTTTCCGTTGCTATTTACTATCTCATGGCTATTCTTTTCAGTGGACTCAATTGCCATTAGTCCCGTTCGATAGAGGAAAGTCGAGTTCATTTGATTTTTCAGATTCGAGGACGAATCTTTTTGAGGAAGGGGGGAATGATACGAGTCACAAAAGCCCAAATTCTTGAAGGCGAGGCCCAATAAGCAAATTCCCAGCCCAATCAAGAAATCCATCCATACTTAGTTGAAAATCAGGCCAAATTGTCAAAGTGGCCCAAGTTGTAAAGTTTTATTTTTATTTTATTTATTTATTTATTTACTTAGTTTAAATTTTTATGTCAATATTCAGTCCAAGAGTCCTAGATAAAATGACCTTTGACCGAATTTCCATATTAAAATAATTAGGAGTTTTTTTTATTTTAGTTTTCTAATTAGATTAGGACTAGTTATAAGGCCTATTTAAAGGCATGGCTGTCCACCTTGTTAAACACTTATCATTATTATTAAAATTTCAGATTTGATTTGAGTGAAAATTCTCTTTGAGTTCTTCAAGGATTTTCTCTTGAGTTTTCTTTAGAAGTTGTTTTAACAATCTTTTTTATTGTGGGAGCCATCTTCAACCTTCTTCTTGCCATTGATATTCTTTGGAGGGGAGATTAGAGCCGTTTGAAGGGAGTTGTGAGATCTTTCGAGATTTCAAGGCTTCTTAGGACTTATCTTTTAATTTGTTACTGTCAATTCTTTCTTTATTTCTACTTGTGCTGAATCATTATCTAATCTATTTTCTGTTCTTATTGTGTTTTCAGCCTTTTTCTATCTTAAGGAATCAGCCCAAAAATCCCCAATTTCTAGGGTTTTTCCATACTCTTTTTGGGTGAAATTAGATTGTCGAAATTTGGGGAAAACTATCCTGGTGTTCAATTGGGCAGAATCACAATCTCCTTGAGGGTTTCAAGAACCCTAACACTTATTTCTATTCTCAATTTGATTCTTTGCTGATTTGAAGATTTTATTTCAGATCTGAAAATTCAAAAATCTAATCTTTTAATTTTCTGTTTCGTTTCAGATCTAATTGTTTAGGGTTTTCGTAGGAGTTTCTCGTGACTTGGCAACTCGATCTTGGTCCGCGCGTAACCCCGTATCACCAAGCCACATATATTGTTCCTCAAGGCCCTTCAAGGACCACATTCGGCACCTCCTTAATAACAACCCAAATTTCAACCTTCAAGAAAGAAGAAGAAAAAATATATGTGCTAAGAGCTTCAAACTACTTGGCCAACTATCAAACCTCCTAACAATCAAAACTTAAGCCATGGAATGATTAGAACTTGAACTAACCACCTTCTTTATACAAAAATTTCCAAGAATTTCAAGGTACTTACCTCTTCTTAATCCTCATCCAAACCGAACATAAAGCAAGAGAGCTCTTTCTTCTTCCTTTGATTTTTCGGTCAAGAAGAACAAAGAGGATGAAGCCTTTTTTTGTCTTCTAGTTTCGGCAAAATGGGGGAGCAAGGATGAAACAACTTTGGTTTCTCCTCCCACTTCCCTCATATTTTATTGTTCTTAACACAACATGTTGTCATAAACTTTTCATAATATGTTTTACCCATCACAATTTGTCTATCCACCTTGTCATGGCCGGCCACTACTATTTAGGGGGGAATTTGACATGCAAGTCCCCCCTTTTTTTTTCATGCACTAATAGGTCCTTATGCTTTGACCTATCACATTTCAAAATTTTCTCACATAAGTCCTATTTACTAAAATTCACCTACAATTAAACAAAATTCAAACACGAAATTTTCACACATGCACATGTACATATAATGAGCATCAATTATGACGGTTAATTATTTTTATGACTCGGTTTAGCGGTCCCGAAACCACTTCCCGACTAGGGTCAATTTTGGGCTGTCACAATATTGCTTATGTTATATGATTAAATGGCTAACATGTTTGGTGTATATGCTTAGGCTTTGGCTAAGTTACAGTTGGATTATGTCATGTTTAAATTACTTATTATGTGTTGAAATGGTAAGTTGTGTTTTACATTATTCGAACTTACTAAGCATTATGCTTACTCTGTGTAATTTTTCGTGTTTGTAGTTAATTGGAAGCTCGATCAGGTTGGAAGCTTGTCAGAGTTATATCACACTATCCATCGGCTATATCTGTACCTTTGGATGTCTTTAAGTTTGGTTATAATGGCATGTATAGGTATTTTTGGTTATTGAAGTAGCCATTTGTTTTAGCCAATATGTTTTGGCCTGTGAATTTGGTATTTTGAATGTTTGAAATGGTTGAATAGGTTGTTATGTGTATGTAGCCTTATAATGGTTGAACTTATAGTTTATGGATGCTTAGATGATGGAAGTGAATATAGTCATTTTGGTATGAAAATGTAATTGGCATATATCAGTTATGATGTTATTTGCTAAATGGTAAATTTGGTATTTGTGGATGTGAATTTGATATGTGATCAAAGTGATAATTTTTTGTTAAAAGATGCACATGGTTATATATGTTTATCTATTTTCATTGACGTGTCTTTGGGCATATTGGTTGTATGTAAATGTAACATATTTGATTAGCTTGATTATGCATGGTTTTGATGCATTTTGATGGCTTGTTTAATTGCGTAAAAGTGATTGTAGGTACATGTATGAATGGGTGAGAAAAATGGCTTAGAAATTGTCTATTTTTTGCCCACACGGGCAGAGACATGGCTGTGTGTCTCAGTCGTGTGTGACACATGGCCTAGTGACACAGCCATGTGTCTCCTATAGCTTTGAAAAGGTTGCAAGTCAGGCTGTTACACGGCCGTGTGAGGTCATTTCAAAGGGTACACGGCCTAGCACACGGGCGTGTGGCTTGAACGTGTGACCCAAGTCAATGAGTTACACGGGCACGGACACGGCCGTGTCTCTTGGCCGGTGACCCCTGCAATTTTGAAAATTTTCATTGTTTTCTAAAAAATTCTATATGTTTCTGATTTAGTCCCAACTTGTTTCTAATGTATTTTTAAAGCCCCGAGGGCTCGTTTAAGAGATGATATGCATGTTATGGATTGGTTTTGATATGATTAATGTTATAAATTGAAATGTTTAAAATTTTTGTTCGTTTTGAAATGAAAACTCTGGTAATGCTCTATAACCCTATTCCGGCCACGTATACGGGTTAGGGGTGTTACAGTTTAGCGCTCAAAGGTCTTCAAGGAACCATTGCAGTCACCTTATTATTCATTGTGGTGGTAAAGTTTCTGATAATAAATAGAAGTAACCAGTTTCTAATGATAAGTCTAGATACCCATTTCCAGAGACTGTTTTTTCAGGTCGCTTTGAGGTATATAAATCATGTTAATAGTTTTAACATTTTTAAAATTTTGACATTTTAGCAGAACTTCTTATAAAGTTTCATTTTCACTTATTTCATCACATTCTCCCTGAAATTATATGATAGGATTATTTCATGCATGTTTTCTTTTGTTTTTTATACTTCATTTTACTAGTTTTGCTAGTTTCAAACTTTCAGTGCTCATTTGATTTGAATTTTATTGTGTTTAATTGATTTATTCTCAAATGTTTGTACAGGTTTATTTAGAGACTCCCAACAGTGAAAAATTGTTTAACAAAATGGTGGTGGTTGGTCATTGTGTTTTCTTTTTTCTGTAACAGAAGTTAGAAGGGAAGAGAGAAGAAAGATGGAAACAAAGTTTTTTAGGGCGATTTGGGGAGTTTTTTTGATTATTTATTTCTTTTTAATTTTATATTTAATTCTTTTTTTTACACTTCATCTTCAACCTGGCACACTATATAGATAGTTTTGTTGACCGGCACTTGACTAACGGTCAACTGATGTTTCCTATAACGCTCTAAATTTTTGAACTGTTGTTGTTAGTTTTTGTCAATAATTAAGTATATGCTTCAGTGGTTAAGTGTTTTGTTGTGTGATTGAGGTCAGGGGTTCAAGTCTCGCTTTTAGAAAATTTTGTTATTCTTTTGGTTCAACTCTTATCCTTGAACGTTTGACTTAAGTTTCTTTTTGTGTTAATTTATGCTAAGAATGAGTCTGTTGGTTTGATGGTTAAGTTATGTATAGTACCAAGTCCTATGTTCAAGTCTTTGCTCATGCAATAAGGAAATATTTTAATGCTACTTGGTAAAAATTTTAGTTATAATTTTTCCTGAATTAAATATTTTTTTAAAAAAAAACAAAACGCTCATTTCCCTTCGTCTTCTTACTATTCTTTCTTCTTCTTTCTTTCTTTTTATTTTTGCTTCTGTAAATTGTTATTGGGTTGAATTGGGAGCTCTACGTTGCTCATTATGTTAATTGGAATGTTATTGTGTAAGTTCTGTAGTGATTCTTTGTTGTTTTAGCGATTTTTCGTTTGTTATTATTCGTTTTGTCAAAATGGGTTTTTTGCTCATTTTGCTCAGATTCTCTATTTAAGCATTCGATTGGTTTCCATTCTAGGCGAAGGTCTTATTGGAGACGCTCCTCCAACACACTGGTTTTGTCTTTCAATTTTATATGCAAGGTGAGTGGGTGAATTTCGAGTTTAGTTTATGTCAAAAAGCTTCGACATAGTTTTGGTTTGCTTGTTATTTCTAGCGAATTTTTTCAGATTAAGTGTGTAATCGATCACTAGATTGTCATTTTTTGGTCTTGGATTCATCCCGATTGCTTATACGTCGAAACTGTGTTAGGTGTGTAACGAAAACCCAAATTTCTGTGATTTGCGAACACCAGAAAACATGGTTGTCGATGCCACACGGTCGTGTGCCAGGCCATGTGGTAGGCCGTGTAATTTATTTTTTTCGAATTTGAGGCACATGGGTGTTTGTCCAGGTCGTATAACTCACTGTTTTAGATTTAGGGTTACATGGGCTAGGGACATAGGCATGTGTCCAGGCCGTGAACTCACTATTTTGGATTTAGGGTCACATGGACGTGTGTCTAGGCCGTGTGAGGGAAATTTGGTTTATGAGTCACACAAACGTGTGCTTAGTCGTGTGTCAGACCATGTAACTCACTATGTTGAGCCACACGACAGTGTGCTAGGCCGTGTGTAATATTAAGAGGGCCATATGGACGTGTACTAGGTCGTGTAGACCACACAGGCCAGCCACCCAGACCGTGTGAATCCACATAGGTGTGTGGGCCAAAAATAAGAATTTTTCCTTTGGGCCGTAATCGATGTTCATATTAGGGGTGAGTAAAATTCGATTCAATTCGAAAAACTCGATAAAAATTTCAAATTTTGAATTAAATAGTTTGAGTTATTTGAGTTAATCGAGTTATTCGGATCAACTCGAATAAAAAATCATTTTTTTGTTTAACTTGAATATGAATTACACAATTCGAGTTATCCAAAAATTCAAATAAGAAAAGGCAAAACTATGTCGTTTTGATAAATGTTTACATTTTCTAAAGTTAAAAGTCAAAACTATTAAGTTATAAGGCAAAACAATGATGTTTTGATAATTATTTACTCGTTAAGTTAAAAGGCAAAACCATTATATTGTTATGTAGTTAAATAATCTTGTACTTTGTCTACTAGTTAAATAATCAATCCATGTAAACGCAACATTGAGTATAAATAATATGATTCGTTAACTCGACTCGACTCGACTCGAAATTTTTTGACTCAACTTGATTTGATCAGAAAAATTTCAAATTGAGTTCGGTTGCTAAAATAGGATTCGCCAACTCGACTAACTCAAAATTTTTTAACTCAATTCGACTCGATTCGATCGAATACTCACCCCTAGTTTGTATCGAATGTAGGCCTACCGTAAGGTCTGTATGATCTGAATTAGACAATGAAACTGTTATCTGACGATCTGTTACTGAATAATTTGTTATTTATATATGTATAGTTGACATGAGATCTGAAAAGCAACTGTGATAGCTTTACGTGAGCATGATCTGAATAGGTATTTCTATATACTCATATCTAATGTCTGTTAAATCTGCATCTATATTGGGTTGGGATTGTGAAAAGGAGGAAGTGTAAGTAGTTTAGTAATCTGCCGAATTAGTGGCTAAGCTAGAAACTTATATTTGTTTTTAGCGAGTTATCGCATTCTGATCCGGTAGCTTGACGCAGTATTTCTGAAACATGACACAGTCACTATGCAGTGTGTAGGGATGGATGGGTACTTGATACCCTATATGGTGTGTAGGGATGGACAGAGATGGTGCGTAGTGGTTGGGGGTAGGAATCCGCATTTGTATCTGAACTGTTCTGCAGTTGTATCTAATATCTTTTGTTTCTGTTTCTGTATCTGATTCTAAGAATTTACTGACTAAAGACGAACTGAAATCATATATGTTATATTATTGTTTAATCGAAAATGTAAGTTGCACACTGAGTTGTAAACTCATTTAATCCACTTGTTTGGATTACAGGTAACCCACAAACTTAGGCGGGACGGTGTGGCAGGAGCTCGGTCATTACTCTTTAGTTATTTTATCGTTCCTTTTATAAACTTATGCTAGTGTGTGTTTATTTTGGATTACGTTTCAGAAGTTGAATTTTATGTTTGATTTAACTAATTACATGCTTTTCGACAATTGAATTTCAAGTAATTAAATGTTGGGTTGTTCTAAAATAATTTGAATGTAACCTTCAGACATAGTCTTAACTTTTAGGCTAGGTATGAGGTGTTACATTTCCCGTTAAAATAATATGATTTATTTTATAAAAGAATATTTTTATAATTACTCAATTAAATTAGTGCTTAATTAACTTATAACACCAATTAATTAATTTAATATATAATATGGATATATTCAAATATATATATCTACATTTGTGAATCAAACCAAAGATGGAATGACAAAAAAATATATGTTTAAATCTTTTATTGACACCTATCCTATGAACTCAACCACATGACAGCCCCTAACTCTATCCTTTACCAAAAAAAAAAATCTAAATCAAGTAGCTAAAAAATAAATAAAAACTCAGTTTTTCTTTTTCTTTTTCTTTTAACTAATGGAATTGCTGCAAGCTAACAAGAAAGTGTGGGAAACATGAAGCATTATTCTTTCTTTTGACAAAATTGTACCCAACTACAAAAGCAGAAGAAAGGTTCTTAATCTCTTTCTATTCTATTTCATTCCTCAATCAATTTTCTCAAAATAAAGAATATATGTTACACATAAAAATAAGTTGTCATAGCCCACCACAATATTCCACTTTCCTTATATTCCAATCATCTTTCTTTTTCTTAAACAAGAAAAGGAAAAAAAAATCACCCATATCTTCTTTTTACCCCACAATATGTGTGATGGGGTTTAAATAAAATTAAAATAATTTTAGAGTATCAAAATTGAAGGTTTTGAAATATTATGGTTTTAAAATGAATTTTAAACTTTTTAGACGTTTTAAATAAAGATTAAATTAAATTATTGATTTTTAAAAGGGAGTTAGATGCATTGGATATGAAATTATAACCAAGGAGGAGGAGATAATCCCTTTTTCATTGCGTTTGAAATTTTAAAAATGCTTTTTTTATCTAAAAGTAACAAAGAGTACCTAATTTTTAGGTTTAAATTCCGATGAGAAAGTGTTTTTTACCCAAACCCAAAAGATGGGGATTTAGGTGTTTTTGGTTTTTTGTGTTTGTATGAGTAAATTATCAAAATAGCATTTATTTATATTAGCCCGTTAAAATGTATATAAAAATTAGATTAATTTATATTTTATGTATTATTATATTAAATTATTTAAATATTTCATGTATCATTATATTAAATTTTTTAGATATCATTTATTATTATATTTAAGTTTTTAAAATATTTTATGTTTCATTAATTTTATAAATAATTTATATTAATTACTTAAAATATATTTAAAATTTATACTTTATGCATAACTTAATTAATTTTTTAACTTTCCACTATCCTATTTAAAAAGAATATTTTAATCTTTAACCATAATTTTTGGTAACAATGGAGCATATTTTTTCATAGCACTTTTTAACTAGATTTTTTAAAAGCACTTTCTATTATAACAGCAGTGAAGAACAAGCCCGAAAAGAGATTCATTTTTAAATTCGAAAAAGTTGGGATTAAATTCTAAATATAAAAAATGCAGAGGTATTTAGAGCAGATTTTATCCTTTACAAATATATATACAATCTTTTTCTGCCAAAACAAAAAACTAGGACGGCACCAAAAACAGTCCACAAATATGGCTTCTTGTTTCTCAATGGCTCGTGTTTTTCTTGCTTTCCTTGTTGTCGCTTCCTCTCTCGGCCATGTCTTTTCGTCACCATTGCTATCTGATTCAGGTGACCGACAAAGGGCGAACCATACTAAAGAGATTCAGAGGCTGAAGCTGAAGCTGAGGAGAATCAATGCTTATCTGAACAAGATCAATAAGCCTGCTTTCAAGACCATTCAGGCATCTTCTTTCTCTGCTAACTATTGTGCTAGTCTTGGTTTCTTCCCTTCTGCAGCTTGTGTTAATTACATGGCTTGTTTGCACGCAGAGTCCGGACGGGGATGTCATAGACTGTGTTCTATCTCATCTTCAACCTGCTTTTGATCATCCTGCGCTTCAAGGCCAGAAACCTCATTTTGTGCAGGAGGATCCGCCGGAGAGGCCAAATGGCTATAAATATACAGAAGCAGTGGCTGAATCTGAAAGCTTCCAGTTATGGGCAGATTCAGGTGAATCCTGCCCCGAAGGGACTGTTCCAATCAGAAGAACTAGGCAGAAAGACATACAAAGAGCAAGTTCTATTACAAGATATGGAAGAAGACGCGTAAGGAGAGACTCAACAGGCAGCGGCCATGAGGTTAGTAAAGGCAATTAGTTTTGCATTACAAAGCCTAATTAATGTAACTTGATATATCCCTTTTGCAGCATGCTGTTGCGTTTGAAAAAGGGGACGAGTATTATGGAGCAAAGGCAAGCTTAAACGTGTGGGCACCTCGTGTGTGCAATGAATATGAGTTTAGCTTATCACAGATATGGATAATCTCGGGTTCTTTCGGCAATGATCTAAATACCATCGAAGCTGGTTGGCAGGCATGTCCCTGGCCTAAACTACTTTTACTTTCAGTCATCAGCAGCATGGCATATATGAATAATTATCACATTCATTCATGTTTCTTCAGGTTAGCCCTGAATTGTATGGAGATAATAACCCTAGGTTCTTCACATACTGGACTGTGAGTATAATAAATAATATCTACCAATCCTTTAGTGTTGAACACAAGAGTGTCTTCTAATGATGATTTAAGTTTGAATCTACAGACTGATGCATACCGAGCCACTGGCTGCTACAACTTGCTTTGCTCTGGTTTTATCCAAACCAATAACAAGGTTGCCATTGGAGCTGCAATCTCTCCAACCTCATCTTATAATGGCAGACAGTTCGAGATCGGCTTAATTGTTTGGAAGGTACAAAGTTATTAGGGAGAAGACAATAAAATAAAGGCATAATGTCTTCAACTTTATTTCTTTGTTTTAACTGTTGAATTTGCGAAATTTTTTTCAAACCACTAAAATAGATTAAAAATTTGTTGATCCAAATAGATGTCTCACACCAATTAATTAATTTTTAATATTTTAAAAAAATTTATAATGTATATTTTCTAGTTTTACAAAAAAAATTGAATGATTTTAATAACTTTCTATATTTTTTGAATTTTTAAAAATATTAATTAATATTTTATATTATATTAATGTGACAAGTTAGCAAAATTAATATTTATTAATATTTTCATTGAATTTTAGATAATTTGATAAAAAATTCAAAAATTAAAAGAAATGAAAAATGAAATGAATAAGAATATTTTTAAAAAGTAATTATCATAAAATAAACAAATGTGGCAATGCCTAGTTTTCGAGAAAGCAAGTTTGTATTTGTTGTTTTAATTAGCTAGAAGAAACACTTTTGTTTGACTAGCTAGCCTTGAGAATGCCGCGTCATTAAATGCACCTTAGACTTTTAAGCTTCGTTTAAAATGTAGTTTACCTCTAAATTTGCTAAAAACTACCATAGTTGATATTTGAAATTTTTATACTTGTTAGCACATGGATTTATATTCCGTCATATATATTACCTGAATTTGTTAATATTTTTATTCTTTTAAGGGTTAATCTGAACTTATTCGAAAATATTTAATTAATACTTAAATTTGTCTAAAAAATACTTAATTAACTAGTATTTAAATTTGTCCAAAAAATTATACTTTTTTTAAATTAATTTATATTTTAAAAATATTTTTAACTTTTAATTCATGTTCATCACGTGTTATATTGAGAGGATGCCATGCGTTATTATAGAATTGACCATCAATGTCACATTAACACAAACTAATGATGTTAGTGCGGAAGTACCAACTTTGGTGACGGAATATAAGTCCAAATACTAACTAAGTAGACAAAAAAAATTTAAGTACCAACTAGGTACTTTTAGACAAGTTCAGGAGACAAACTACACATTAACCATTAAGTTTTTACTACTAGTTTCAATCATCTTATTGGTTGAACTCTACACAAGGTCCCTACACTATGCAATGTTGTGGATTTAGTACTTCAATTATTATTTGATAAATACTCTGTTAATTATATACATAGTACAGGGACCTTCTACAGAAATTTCCATGTAAGATTGTGTGTTTTATTTCAGGATCCGAAACATGGAAATTGGTGGTTAGAATTAGGATCAGGAATACTGGTGGGGTACTGGCCAGCAATACTGTTCAGTCACCTAAGAAGCCATGCGAACATGATACAATTTGGAGGAGAGATAATGAACAGTAGATCATCATCGTCAGGGTTGCATACGTCAACTCAAATGGGCAGCGGCCATTTTGCCCAACAAGGCTTTGGGAAAGCAGCTTATTTCCGGAACCTGCAGAGGGTTGATTGGGATAATAATTTGTTGCCTATAACAAACCTTCGCCTCTTGGCTGATCACTCTAATTGTTATGACATCACACAGGGAAGAAACAACCTTTGGGGAACTTACTTTTACTATGGAGGCCCTGGAAGAAATGTAAGGTGCCCTTGAGATTTCCTTTTAAACACACACACACTCTGAGGGTTCAACTTTTTCTTTTTTAACTCACAATTCAACCCGAACAAGTATTCATTTCTTTAAAAAAAATGTCTATATTTAAATTTTTAGTTTAGAGTTTCATTCATCCTTTATATGAAAAAAAAAGTAATAATAAATATTCCTATGAAGTTTTTTTATGTTTTATATAAAAATATATAGAAAACAATGTAAACTTGGAATAAATCAAAAAAATAAACTTACATGAATTCCAATCTCCATTTCCAAACCTTCAACTTTACTATTTTAATCAAAAAATTATAAAATTTATATGGGTAAATTTGATTTTATTGTTTAAATTTATATTTAAGATTTTTTCTCTTTTTTACTTCAAATTAATATTTGAATTTAGCTTTCGTGAAACATTTTAATATATTTTTATAACATTGTTAAAATGAGATGACGAGCACTAATCAAATTGTTACACGTGGCACATATGGACATGTTATCAACTGAAATGCCAACAAACACATTAAAAATATAAAAATCTGTTAAAAACAAAAAATTATTTAAAAAATTAAAATTTTCCATAAATATAAAGAATTATTTATTGTTGGAATTTTTCAAAAATAAAAAATACTATTAAAATTAAATTTTAATAGATTAAAAAAATAAAAAATAATTTTAGAACATTCAAAAAAATTTTAAAAGAAAGTAGACATTTATTGAAACTTACAAAATAAAAAATTTCAAAAATTTTCAAAAAAAATTATGGAATTTGATCCACTTTGACTAGTATTGATTGATGTTGATCATCGACCAAAATCTTTTTCCAGTAAAATTTGAGCCAAAAGTAAGTAGTTTGATCGATAGCTAATTTAAATAGTCAGTCAACATGGTCAGAGTTAGTCAATGCTAGTCAAGCAGCTCAAAGTTGATATTTTCTGAATTTTTATGTATTTTGAATCTTTGATTTTTCTTTCGTAATTTTCAATGAAATTTTACATTTTTAAAATTTGTTTAAAACTTTAGTGGAAAATTCTATTTTTAATTTTTTTTTATTTTTATAAATTTTAAAATAATTTTTTTCTAATTTTCTAAAAAATTAACTCATTTTAGTTTGGTTTCTGGAATTTCTTTTCTCTTTACATTTTCTGTTTCTATTTTTTATTTTCAGAAAACAGTTATCATTCACCAGTTTTTTAAAATTTAAAAAATAAATTTAATAAATAAAAATTTATTTTTAATAATAAAAACTTTTTTATATCCATTTATATAAATTCGAACCAGTGTACCAAATTTAATATTTAAAATTATTATTTTCATCATTTTTAAAATTAAAAATAATTTTCAGTGAATTGTTTTCTAATTTCACGTATTTTAATTTTCGATTTTTAAAAATAAAAATTTTAATTTTTGAATGTTTTTCATTTTTCAGGAAAATGAAAACGAACATGACCTATATTTCTTAAAACCAAAGGAAATCTTACTTTTTATAATTTTTTTTTTGTTTTTAATGTGTTTACTGACATGCATTCAATTAAATTATGGGACATGTGTACTACATGTAACAATATTATCTTATTTTAACAGTGTTACTAAAAGGATTGAAGTGAAGTTAAAATAATTCAAAATATGTAAAACAAAATTATACATACTTTTTCCTTTTCATTTTTGTTTTTTATTGATACAGTTATGATTTTATTTTTGAAGCAGAATACCTACCAATAAACCACATTTTATCGATTTCTTTCAAAAAAAATTACTTTCGTTGGGGACCTAATGTAACTTGTTACTTTTGTCTTTGAACTAAAATGTAACACCGCCCATGAGGGTCTCTATTTCTCTATGAAGCTTTTTTTTGTTTTGTTTTTTAAATTATTTTCGTTGAACTTTTCTATTTTGTCTTCCTAAGTTTATTATCAAGAGGAAAACATTTGTTTTTCGAAATTAAAAGACAACATACAAATCTTTTTAGCGCAAGTTTACAAATGAGAAAACACATGGGTCATTAAAAAGAGAGTAAGTGTTTAATCGAATCGCGTGAAAAATTTTGAGTTAGTTAAATTAATGAGTCTTTTATTATTAAATTTTTATTTAAATTTTTTCAAATCGAGTCAAGTGAAATGAAATTCAAATTAAATCATTCGAGTTAAATTAAAAAGAATTAAATATGTTAAATTAAAATCTTGTTACAATAGAACTAATTACATGTTAGAGCACATAAATTTGAAACCATACATGTTTGACAACTCTTTCAAAGCAAAATAAAAGACTTTAATATGATAAATTTGAATTGATAATTTACTTGTTTAAGTCCTCAAAATTATTATTTTCGAAAATTTTTAATTTTTTTAACATTTTATATATTCTTTAGAATTTTAATTTTTAAATTTTTTATAATTTTTTAAAAATATGAAATTTTGGAATATTTGAAAATTATTTTAAATTTCTTTTTGGTAATATTTGTTGAAATAAATTAATATGCTCATTCTTCAAAATTAATAAGGAGCAAAAGGGTATTTACATCAATTTATTATTTGAATTACTCGAATTATAAAATTTAACTCGAACAATCGAATAATTCAAATAACTCAATTTAATTAACTTAAAATTAAAAAATTATCGATTTTTTTCGAAATTAAATAGTTTTTCTCACCCACCCTTTAACAGTTGCCATAAAATATATAGTGAAACCCTGCATTGGCTAATCGGCATTTGGAAAATCTATAAAGCTGAACAAAACTTTGTGTGCATAGGAATCCTCATTCAGAAGACTGTTGTGATAATAAGATAAAGATTCATATATGGTTTTCCATGTGAGCATTGAAGAATACACTGAAATTGTGTAGAACAAAATCAAACTTCTTTACCATATTAAACAAATGTTTGGGTTCCCAATAACATTGATGAATGCAATGCCAATTTAAAGTGCAGAACAAGGTGGAATGCAGCCAAATTCGATGCAACTACTCTGCTCTTCCATATACCATCCTAACAATGCTTCCTTTCAAACCCTTAAATCCAACCGATTGAATTTACGTTTTTTTAATTATTGCAATAATGTCTATGCTTAATATTCAATTGACTAATAAAATATTGTATAACTATTTACTTATACTACTCTAAAACTTCAATTATTTTTGAATAAATTATATTGAAAGTCACCCAACAACTATTAAGTTTCTTTTCCTCAATCTTTTTCTTCTTCTTTCCATTCCTTGCCCTAGCCACGGCTCCTCTTTTCGGTGGCATCTGCTGTCCACTCCGGTCCACGGGCTCCGTCAAACAGAAGCTCTACCTTTGCTCTTCTCTAGAAATTCGGCCCTAAAACTATAAAAACTCAAACCAAAGTCCAAACAAAAAATGGGCTTCAGTACCACTCGACCGAGTGCCTATTCCGGCTACGGATCCCCCTAATTGAAGATGTTCTTTCCAACATTCGGCTACCTTGTGCTCATAATTCATTGAGTCATGATCTTGATTTTATTTTATTTTATTTTAATTTTCTTTACCTATTTTTAGGTAGAACTTGTTGGTGCATGACAATCTAAATGTATCATAGTGATATATTATATAATTTTAAGTTTTTGAAATAAACTATTAAATTTAATAATGTCCACAAACACAATTATTTGAATTGAAAATTGTTTTCTAAAGATAAAGATTAATTTAAAATCGAAATACTTAATGCAATAATTCATGAGTATAATAGTTTAATTTTAAAATTAAAATAAAAAATTGCTGCAAATGTAAATTATGGAATTTCATAAGGAAAGTTTTCTATGATTTCGATTAATAAATTTAGAAAGTAATCCCAAATTTGTACATATAAATTATTTTAAAATAATAAAAAAATTAAAATATATAAGGTTTTGTATTAAACTTTTTTAAAGAAATAAAAAAATGTCAAAAGGTATTTTATTTAAAAGGATTATTAATTTTGTAAAGCATTAAGACCATGTATGAAAAATTGATTCATGTGGAAGGGTCTATGATGATATTTTCCCCTTCTTAATGCGGTGTTGTGAATATGAAAAGATTTTTTTCCTGACAAAATTAACTTCTTATTTCATTTTATTGTTTAATTTTCAAATGTTAAATGCACGTTTTCTAAAAAAAAACAACTTATTTGTGTTTTTCTTTTTTTACATAAAAGCTTTAAAAAACGATTTCTGAGTTTTCATTTCCAGATCTGTTTCTAAAATATACATCTGTTTTTAATTGTTTTAAATAGAAGATTTAAAAAACGATTTATGGGTTTTTTAAAAATAAAATACCTTTTCTTTACTCACTAAACTATGACTAATTTTCGTTTTCATCACTTAACTAACAAAGTTTCAATTTAGTTATTAAACTATCCAAAAGTTTTTATTTAAATTATTAGGCTGTAAAACCCGATGCTACATGGTTTTCTCCGTTAGCTTTGCTTGCAACAATTGAAAGCTTTTTTTCGCCTTCTTTCTATAGTTCAAACAAATTTTTTCACCGATCTTTGACACTGACCGTCAGATCGACTTATATCTAAGGTATGTTATTCTACTCATTGATGGGTATTAATCTATAGTACTAATCGTTGAATCGTAGCTTGTAGCTCGTTAATAGAATTTTTTTAAAATAAAAAAACTTAACAGCCCATTGATTTAAATAAAATCTTTTGAATAGTTTAGCGACTTAAATGAAAACTTTCAAATAATTTAATGACTAAATTGTAATTTTTTTAGTTAAATGATCAAAACGAAAATTTACCTTTAATTTAAGGACTAATGATATAATTTTCCTTTTAAAAAACTATACATGGGCTTTTATTTCCTAATTTGAACATACATGTTTTTTTTTAAGTAAATGAACCATAAAATTAAATATTTTTCTATTTTCACAACGTAAAACCAATTTTTTAAATAACATCGAGTTGAGAGTTTGGAAAAACATAATGTGTATATAAATTTTTAGGATCGGGTAAACTTAATAGATTTTTGTATTTAATGATTTCAATATAATTGTATTTAGTGAATAAATTTTAAGATATATAATTTGCATTAATTTTATTTATTTTTTAAAAAATATTATAAGATGTTTACTATATTTATATTAGACCTGCTCATAAGTCAGGCCATTTGGCCCGAAGGTCCGCTCGAAAAGTGGGAGAGTTTGGGTAAAAATATAGGTTCAAAAAAGGAGTTTGGACAAAAAATAAGACCCATTTAAAAAACGGGTCAGACCTCGGGTAAGACTTTTTTGCTCGAGCCCAACCCAGCCCGAAAATGCAAAAAAAAAAAAGTTGATGTCTTTTTTTACTGTTTTCTTGCTGTTTTTTATTGTTTTGTTGCTATTTTTTTGTTTTTTTTTCACTATTTTGCTACAATTTTACTATTTTGATGTTATATAACTCTTGTTTAATTGTTAATTTTGTTACTATTTTAGAGGTATTTATTTATTAAATTGCATCTATGTTAGTATTATTTAAGTATATTTTTTAATTTATTTTTAATTTGTTGAGAAGTATTTATTTTAATGTTTTTAGTATTTTTTATGATTATATATTTTTTTAAAAATTATATAAAAAATGATACGGGTAGTTCGGACCGGGCCTGAGTTTTAGCATTTTTATCTTGGTCGGGCTTAGGCAAAATTTTAATCTCATTTTTTAGATTAGGCTTGGGCCTAACAAACGAAATCGAGTTCAAATTTTAGCATTTTTATTCGGGCCGACCCATGAGCATGTATTGTTTGTTTATATTTGTATTCCATCATTTCAAGATTGTGTCAGATAAACTATTATTACTTTGTTTATTTAAAACAAATGTATGCAATATTCATAGTATAATTTAAGCTCGTTAATAAGATGGTGTTATTCTCAATCAGGTTATTAATTCGGTTAAAAAATTATAAAAAAAATTTTATAATTAAAATAAGTTATATTATTAGAGGGTAATATGATTTTTTTATTAAAAAAATATACATATGGTAAAATTTGAACCCGAACCAATTACTTTGATAAAAATTTTAATTCAGCACTCAACTAAAACTTAATTTTGAAGTTTTTATTCATTTTAATTTTATTATGCAGGCTTTGTTACCTCACCAAATATATATATTTAATAATGTATTTGATTGAGGTGATGTCACAAGTTAACTTGACACCGACTCAATATTGATAACAACACCATAATAAATCATTTAATCTAATTTTTTTTAATTTTAATATTGTAAATATTTCATGTATTATTAATCAATTTTAAAACATACGTTTCATTATTTATCATATGTTAGTTTTAAACACACATTTGTATGCTAAATTTGTAGTTTCCACACGCATATGCATGTGATAAGAATTTTAGTATATGTTATATATTTTGTTTATATTTCATTATTCAATTTTAAAATATTTATTAAATTTTAAAGACGTGTTATATCCCTTTCGAAATTTGGATTCTATTGAACTCTCCGTTGGGCCTGCACCTATTGTGGACCCAGTTGGGCCCTCACCTCTTCTATAAATGTCTCGAGATATCATTTAGTGTTAGTTTAACATTACTTTTGAGAAGTACTTTTAATAAGTGATGTGAAAAAGTGATTTTGAGAAATACTTTTGAAAAGTTTGATTTAAGTGTTTAGTATTTCTGTCAAAAAATACTTTTGAGACATAAATTATCCATTTTAAACATGATGTTATAAAATAACAAATATGTATTTAAATAATGTTCAAATTAGTTAATATTATGATATTTTAGTAATAATATAAAAAATAATTTATTATAATTTGTTGTTAATATTTTAATATATGAAATATAAATTTTAAATATTTTTAAGTAATTAATATTAATTATTTACAAAATTTAATTCGAATATATAAACCATATTTTAAATATTAAAATATAGCCAATAAAATTTTAAGAAGGAAATATTTTAAATATTTTAAAATTTTAATAAGGAAATATTTTAAATATTGCTGCAAATGTAAATATTTTATTATTATTAATCAATATATTATTAATTATTTACAAAATTTAATTCGAATATATAAACTATATTTTAAATATTAAAATATAACCAATAAAATTTAAATATATAATATTACATATTTAAAATAAATTTTAATAGGAAAGTAATTATATCCCCAATGTATAGGTTTAAAATTATCCTTTATTTCTAAATGCGCTTTTGCCATAAGCAAAATCTAGAAAAGTTGTCTCTTAAGCTAGCACAAAACTTTCCTTAAAAGTATTTTTGGAAAACAATGCTAAACTAACTCCAAATAGATTATTTTAGTTTTTATATTATTAAAAAATTAAACAAGATCAAATTTAAATTAAATTAATATTATTGTATAAAAAATGTCATTTACTATTTAATAAAGTTAATATATTTAAAATATTTATGGTTTTTTAAATAAAATTTTTTGTTTAGATTTGAATTGCAATTGAAAAATATAGTTTTCAAGATTTTTTTTTATACAAAAAATGTTAACTTTGTTACAATTTAGACTTATTTGATTCTTTTTAATAGTATAAAGACTAAATTGATCTATTTTATAATAGAGAGACTAATTTGATCTAGTTCCAATAATACAAGGATCTCTCATTTACTTTAACTTATTTTAAATCAATCTTAAACTTCAAATTATTTCAAGTTATATATACTTTTCGAAAATTTGAAATTCAATCTCTATATTTTTATTTTTAAGAATTTAATCTTTTTATTTTTCGAATTTCAAAATCGAAGTCCAAATGTTAACGTTGATAAAATTATTTTGTTAAATTCAAATTTATTACAACGACATTTTATAATTACATTATTACCAACTGAGTATTTTTTTATTCTAAAATGTCAGTACCAATAAAATTAATAGAATTAACAATTGAAATTAAATTTTAAAATTTAAAAAAATTAAATTCTTGAAAATAAAAATACATACACTAAACTCTTAATTTATAAAAAATACATATACTATATTTTAACCTATTTTTTCACTCACTTTGTGAATAAAATATTTTAATCATCTGATTGAAACGATTTAAATGTCAAACGATTCAATTTACTATGCAATAAAAAAAAACATACAAACAAATCTTAGAAAATAACAAAATGCAAACTAAGCCATCACAAAAACACTTGCCACTTATATAGTTCAAAAGTTGTACACACAAAAAAAAAAAAAAACTCTAAATCATTGTTACATAAAAATTCAGACATGAGAGAAATTAACAATTGTGTTGACATTCCATTTTTAGAGAAGAAGAGTCAACTTCTCTAAATTACTTACGTGCTACTTTGGAAGATCAAAACTATATTATCGTTATGAGTTCGTGTTCATCACCGGAACCACTAAAAGGGTCAGATACCTGAACTCGTGAAAGTTCATAAGTAGCTCCTCGTTCAAGTACCGTCAGCACTTCGCCATCATCTTCTCCCTTCACAAGATCTTTGAGATAGACACAACGGGATTGATCTCCACCTCGGGTACGGAAGTTGTAGGTCGATCGCCACTTTACGCAAACTTGTCGATCAGCTATCTTACCACTCCAAAGTGCTTCCGTGATATGAAAAGCCTGTAAAATTACGATGTTAAAATCGGAGGCAAGTAAGACCGATTTATATCTCACAAAGGTGTATTCGAAACTTTAAGTTTTCCATATACGTAGAGTATTATAGATCTTCGAGAAGACAGAAGATTGCAAAACACATTGAAAACCATGGAGTTAAAATCTAGGGTTAATGGCACTAAACACCCTCAAACTATCATAAAGATTCCAAATTAATCCTTAGACTTCAAAACACTCTAATTGAATACTCAAATATCAATCTTGTATCAATTAGGTCATTCTGGGTATAAGTATCATGGAGGCCTTTGTACTAAGAACTAGATTGCATTTTGCCCCTTCTACTTAAAAAATGAACAAATTATTCCGTCTATGTTAGATCAAGGAGTAAATTGGTTATTCTGATAAAATTTCATCCATTTCTACTGTTGAAAATTGGTCCTTATACGTCAATATGAGATACACATGGCACACCACGTGTCACTAGTCATTTTGTCAACCATGCCAGTTTTTAACACTAGAAATAGATGAAATTTTTAACAGTTTGACCATTTTTTTAGTAGAGGAGTAAACTGGAATCTGTCACAGAGTATAGGGGCCTCCCTGATATTTTTACTGGTCATCCTGTCATTCTAGTTGTCAATTTAGGCATTAAATGTTAGTTTCAATATGACATCAAACATAATTAAAACATGTAAGTGTACCTACCTCGCAATCTACTCGGATATGGCGTGTTAAAGAAAACATTCATGTCAATAAAATTTAAGGGGTTAATTTTCTTTAACACGTCATCTCATGTTATCATCATCAAATAAAAGAAGCTTCCATTCCACCGGTCATCGAAGAATTTCAATTCTTCAAAGCTTATTAGAACCGATATTCAACATAAGCACGAATTCCGCAACATGAACAACTAATACCAATATCTATCAATTAATAACTTAAACCAAAATATTTCACTACAACACTAAACACTATTTCAACATGATCCAAGACGAAAATTAATAGTAAAGAAGTTTACCGGCACTTGAAGGTTGTTAAGGTAGTAATGTAGTCCGATCAAGTTAAGCAGAACATTCAGCTTTGGTTTCAACAGCAGCATTTGAACATCTCTGAAACCGAGCTGAATCCTTTCCAGGCAACTGATCGCATGCAGATAGTCTACAGCATTGAGTGAACCGAATAGCGAGCGTTGTTCCACCAAATTAATGACGGATTCGGCTTGACGCTTCTGCTCTTCGTGCTGCTTTACATAAAATCCTCGCCAGTCCTATATCATATACATCTCACAAGTTTCAAACACCAATCCAAAGGAATTGAATTTTTTGCTCTATAGTTACCGGATCAAATTCGAGTTTTCCAATTCAATCTCCATAGTTTATGAACACCAATATTTCATTTACACCCAAGGTAACCTCACTAAAAAAACACCCAGTTCAAAGCTATGAAACAAGAGCAATTAGTCCAAATCGACTTAAATGCGGAAAAACACCATATTTTACAGACATTAAAAACTTAACCCAAAAAAGAAAACAAAAAAATACAACCTTGAAGTTAGGGTCTTTATCAGCTCCGCATAAAAGAGGCCATCTTTCTTTAAGAAGCGACTTCCATAAACAATCCGACACGCATATTTCTTGCCAATCCCGAGAACAACAAGCCAATGAAGAGAGAGCCGGTGCCTAAAACCCCGAATACCCAACAATCAAACATCTGATTTACATTCAATTCAATACCCAGAAAAAGAAAAAAATGAAATGAGATAGCAATTAAACGAACCTCGAGGGAAGATGCAATTTTCAGAGATATCTCTTTTGGTAGCGAACTGTATGAGTAATCTGATTGACTCATGGGACTGTTTTTTTTGGGATTCTTTTTGAACCGGGTTTTGCGTTTTTTTTCTGATTCTTGTCGGCTAGGGCATTTGGTTTTAATCTTCTCATTATGCGAGGTTCTCTGTAATTTAAAGCTATAAACTACGCCGTTTTAGGTACATAAACTCCTCAATAATTTTAACAAGTACTTTTAAAAATTTTGACTTTTAAGTGTATAGTATGATTGTCAATAAAATATTTTAAAAAATAAAATATACATTTTAAACTAAAATAATAAATATATATTTAAATAATTTTTAAATTAATTAATATTGTGATATTTTAATAAAAATATAAAAAATAATCTATCATAATTTGTTAATATTTTAATATATGAAATATAAATATATAAATGAATAAAAGATCAAATTACACTTTGATTGTGCTGAAATATTAATAGGTAGAGAAAGAACACATGAACCTCAAAGAAAAAAACAAAGAGAATATAAAAAAAAAGAAATAAAGAATGATTTCGTCACTAAGGGCACATTTGGTTCGTTATAATGTAATAAAGTCGTAATGGAATAGAGGTGTAATAGCAATTTAATTGTTTGGTTGAATCTAATGGAATAGAGGCGTAATAGTATTCTTGTGTTTGGTTGAATGGAATGGAGGTATAATAGCATAAGGGAAAAAACTAAAATGACTAGAATACATTTAGCAGAAATTTGTTTAGGTAAATGATTATTGTTATTGTTATTAAATTTTAATAAGATTATTAATATAAATAATAAATAATTTAATCATATTTTAACATAATTATTATTAAATATAATTTAATAAAAATATATAATTTAATAAAATTCTTAATATTAAATATTCTTATATGAATTTACTAAAATCATAATATATAATACTATAAAATATAATTTAATATAATTATTATTAAATATAATTTAATAAAAATATATAATTTAATAAAATTCTTAATATTAAATATTCTTATATGAATTTACTAAAATCATAATATATAATACTATAAAATGTAATTTAACATAATTATTATTAAATATAATTTAATAAAATTCTTAATATTAAATATTATGATATAAATTTACTAAAATCATAATATATAATGCTATAAAATATAATTTAACATAATTATTATTAAATATAATTTAATAAAAATATATAATTTAATGAAATTCTTAATATTATATTCTTATATGAATTTACTAAAATCATAATATATAATGGTATAAAAATATTGTATAATCTACTTTATTATTTTTAAACTGCAATACATATCTGAATCAGTTTCATCTTCTATTCAGGGGCTTTCAGAGTACTTTTACCGGCTGATTGAGGTTGAACCATTTTTAAATCTTCAAAACATCCACTCCAAATACAAATTCATGACTCCAAGTGGAACAACAACATATATAAAGAGATAATAGAGGGATGCAATTATTTGAATTGCAATAAAAAGCAAAGCTTGTGATCCTGACACTGAAATGTAATATAAATCCAACCTATCTAGTGAATTTTGATCATATCATAAGCAATTTCTAGCTCCATTATTGAATACATAAATGGTTGCATCAAATATTAATATTCCAAACAAGGAAATAGAAGTTTTTGATTTAAACCCCTCAATTTTTTTTGAACACAATCAAATTGTCATGGAAAATAGAGAAGGATAGTACAAATGTTTCAGTTAATAAAGAACAGATAAAACAGGTTTGGCCTTCTTTGCAGAAACAGGTGTTGCAGCTTCTGCTGGTCTCTTTTTGCTCGACTCAACCTGGAAATCCAGAGACATAAATTTACATCAACGGAATCTGGTCAGATTGAACAATCAAGTACCAATTAGAACCCACAAAATGTACCTTCTTAGGTGTCTCCTCATCCTCATCTGAACTTTCATCCACAGACATCTGTCCAGAAGAATAGAAAAACTCAATCCAAATTTCTCAATCACTACTTCAACTAGAGAAAAACAAATCCTTAAAAATTATCAAACTGAAGTCACTGACAATAAAATTAAAGTCATATCAAACAAAACACCACTCAGAACAAAGGGAAAGCATTCATTATGAAATTATGGTTTTGCTTAGTTTTGAGAAAAGAACCTCTTCGTCTTCATCCTCGGAATCATCTTCATCACCAGAACCACTTCCATCCTCAGAATCACTATCATCATCATCGTCCTCATTTTTCTTGTTATTGCTTGGTTTTGCTATCTTGACAGCTTGTTTTACAGCATCAGGTTTCCCAGCATTAGCTTTGACTATTTTTGCATCTGTTTTAGCTTTTCCTGTAATGGAAGAAAATGTTTGCAGGTTGAAAGAGCAAATTAGTAGAATCTTCAATTATTAATACTAAATTCCAGTACACAAAGAGAACTAACTGTTTTCAGCAGCCACAGGAAGTTCCTCATCCTCGCTACTTTCTTCCTCACTATCTGTATATAAGAATAATACGCATGAGAAATACTTGATTATCACAAAAAAAAAGTTTGGTTATCACAAAAAAGAAAAACAAAATAATTGCTACTGATAAAAGGATATCCTTCCTCTGGGACAAAAGTTTTGTAACCAAGGTAATTAACCCAAATTGAAATGAAAACATGTCCATGTCTTAAGTATAATCCTAAAGCATATAATTTGCATAAAATCATTTTCAACAAGCTACCATCCAATGAAAAAATAATTACCATGTGCCAAATCATACTAATAAATCTCAAATAATGAAACCAACAACTGATGCTATTAGCGTTGACAATAATAAACCAAAAACCCAATCAAACACGGCCACAAAAATAAGCTTCCCATTGACAGAAAGAAGTTTAAATAAAACCCAAGGGAAAGCTAGCATCATTTCATTGGAATTTAAAAAAAAAAATCAAAGCTTCAAAAAATAAAAGAAACATGGACATTACTGGAGATTGCCAAAATTTTACTTCTTTGATTACATCTAAGTAGCTTTTTGCTTCGGGGCCTTCCTCCTTAGTTGCCTCTTTGGCATCGAGTTCTTCATCCCCACAAAGAAAATTAATGCATCACATTGCGCAACACACTGCAATTGATTAAAAGAGAAAGATCAATGAAGTTCAGACATTGCAACCCTAGGAACAGCACAATAGGTATGTATGCATTTCTAAATACCTGCAAGAAATCACCAAGCAGAACAGAGTATTGGGGTTCATTGGGACGATAGTTGTAGAAGTCATAGAGAAGTGGTGTGCTAACTAACAAGTAGACAAACTATGACAAAAGAAAAAGACAATTAAATGAGACATAAAAGTAGAATCAGAAGAAACTCTTAGCTGCAGTTTCAAACTTTCTTTTTAGTCCAAATGTAATTGAAATAATAATCGGAATGAAATGAAATTCTAACCAGGAGTAAGGCTCCGAATCCATGGCCAAATACAAACAGAATAGCACCTAGTCCTTTCAAAATGATGGCAGTTGCAACTAATTGTCTAACCTGTGTGAAAAAGTCTCCTTTTAAGAAAACAAAAGTACAACTCGAGCATGCAATACTAACACAAACTTAATATAACAAAATAATAAAGAAATTCATTACAACAAATACAAAATAAATTTCTTACTTCGATATCTGGCAAATTTACATGGAGTTGAGATGATATATGTTTCTTAGCAAGATCAAGCTTTGGTATCAACTCCTATAAAGTCAGTATTCTAAACCAAACCGTGTTAGTATTACTAATCATGAACAGCAAACAAGAAATCTGATCCTTTTTTATCAGCCAAGGGGTTAACAAGGAAATCAAACAAGAAAATCAAACATGCAATACAAATAGTAAAATCAAAGCCCAATGAAAATCATAAGAAAAGAATCAATATCGCAGATTTGAGCAGAAGGAAACGAACGAGAAGAAGAAGAAGCGAACAAAAATCGATTTTAGGGGAAAGGGAAATTACCTCTGGAAGCAGAAATCGAACGAGTATAAATGAATCACAGATAAAAAGAAGAAGCAGAAATCGATGGAAGAGAAAGGGAAATTACCTCTGGAAGGGAAACGTGGGAGAATCGGTGGACGTGACTTTGCTGGCAGCTTCTATTGATGTTGGGAGGGAGAGGGTGGAGGTCGATTTCGGGTAGAGAGGGAGGTTGATGTTTCCACTTTTAATGTAATAGGCGCGTAATCGGGGCATAATGGTATACCTATTACAGCGATCCAAACACGCTGTAAGCTTTAACAAAGAAGATGAGTAACAAGCTAAATCAACTAACTCAATAACTTATTAACAATCTAACTGCTGTAATAGTTCATTCTGCTTAACTGCTGCTACAACTCATTCCTTAACAGGTCCTCAAAAATAATAAAAACTTAATTTAATATTTTAAAAAATATAATCATATATAATAATAACATTTTTTTATTCTAAAAAATTACATAAGCCTCCAAAAATAATTTCTGAGTTCTCCAAGTAGAAGAATGATTTGTTGGTGTTGGAGACGCAAGGTAACTGACAAAGGTAACAACAGCTAGTAGCTGATCTTTGGGCTTAAACCATGCGGTTGTCTCTATGGGCTTTTTTATAATGTTAAATTTTGTTTTCTTCTTTTCTTCCTAATTACCTTAAGTTGTTCCATATTATAATTTCAAATTTTGAAATTTTGGAGATAATATTATTTGATGGGATATTAACAAATGTCAAATATAAATCAGAAATAAAGAAAATATAAAAAAATAATAATAATTCCAAGCTCCAACTTAATGCTAGGGAATTTATAGAATAAATCAAATACTAGTACTCGATTAAATTCAATTAATTGATAAAAGTTTAATGTAAAATTAAAATTATTAAACTATTAAAAAAACATTTATATTTATATTTGATAATTTATTTGATATACTATGAATGGAATTTTTTAGACTTTACAAGTGAATAGTGAGTTAAGGGTTTGACAAATGTATTATAAGGTATAATAAATTAATTACATAAACAAACGTAACACTTGTCACAACCTCAATCTGCTTGTAAAATCTAAAAAACTCAATCAAATAATTGCCTTTTATATTTATAATTAAATGTGAATAGAAAAATTTATTGCTTAATACTAATTTAAACAAAACCAAACCTTCCACTTTTAAGCATCATTACCCCTTTTAGATTATTGTCGAGGAGGTTGATGTTTTGTCCTCCCCGATATGAGCCTAAATATGTAAATAGAAACATTTACTAAACATAAGTCATATTTTTTGGGGGTTTGCAACTAATGTTGGAAAATTTAAATTAATTGGGCAATGTTAAGTGCATCTCTTCATTACTAAAAAAAAGAAGAGTTAAATTAAGGTTTTAGGTCAAACGTAAAATTGATTGCATGATACTTAAGAATTCGGATTTAGTTGCATAGTTACCATCGACAGCTATTTTTTTTCTTTTAAAAAAATCTCCATTTTCGTTTTATAATATGTTTAGAAGTTTTAATTGTCTTGTTTTTAAAGTTTCGAACACGTGTTCTTTTTTTAAAATGTAATTATCTAACACTTATTGATATCAGTTGTTGTTTATTTTATAAAAATGCAAAATTAAATATACAAAACCGAATATTAATCCAACCATTATAAACAAATTAAAAGTGTAAGACACCAATTTGGTTTGCAAGGGCCAATGGCGGAAAGCCCCAAACTTGTTTTGGCGGAGAGGAAGGATTTCATTCTCTTTCTAAAAATCTTTTACAAAAAAAAAGTGAATAAAAAAATTGTGTTTTGATAGGTTGATGAATGGATTGTGAAAAAGTAAAGAGGCTGAATTATGAAATTTTAATTTTAAAATGATAAGTTGGAATTGAAAAATATTTATTGAGTAATAATTTTAAGATAAGGAGTGGATGATGATAAGAGGTGAGATTCATCAATCGTAGCCGTTGGTATGTTTAGTGATCTATCATTGACCTAGGCGCCCACAGTATGATATCTCAAATTTTTATCATGCCTTAAATCACACCCTTCCTTTTCCTCCACACCTAATCTCATTGTTTCACTGCTCACATCTTCTCCATTAATTTAATCATCTAAAATTGCCCCTACTTTCTCCTCTTAATACCATACTTAACCTAATAATCAATAATACATCCATAAATGTCATCTAAAATTTTAATATTATTTTTAAAAAATTCAAAATAAATATTAATTTGAAATGAGTTTAATTTTGGTATTTGAGTTTGATAAATGTGACACTTGTGTTATTTTTACTTAGTTATATATTTGATTAATCAATTTTCAGTAAAAAAAAATCAAGCGTATATAATCTCTAAAATAAATATGAATTAGATTGCTATTGTTGTTATGAACAATGGCTTAATTTGTTTTTAAGGCAAAAATACACTTTATTACTATATCAAAATGGAAGATATTTAATAAATTTTAGATTTGAATCTTGTAATATTTTTTTCTTTGTTTTGATAACAATAACAAATTTAATCCAAGTAGAGGATGAAAATATTGATCCATGTTTCATAGGTTTGGTTCAAATGGAATGGAGGAGACTTTGCAAAGTGAAAAAGAAAGGAAGTTGCTATATATGAATGAATTATGCAAATATGTGGGAGACATAATCATAAAAGGAAATTGCAAAGAATACCAATCCTTCCCCACAAGTCTCTTGACCAACCACAATAACATACCTAGAGATCAATTGAGGCAAGCAATAAACAAAAACAACTTTTAGTCTACCAAACCTACGTATATGGAGACTCTGCTCCACAACCAAAGTTTGTTCACAAATATTTTTAAATTTTATTCTCATCTCCTATCTACAAAATAAAATAAAATATAAAGTATACTAATATAATACATAACCCCAGCTTGAAGCCCTTCCGGGTCAGTCCATGAACACATATAATAATATAGACTTAGCAATAACCAATATTTAGTTAAAACTTAATTTGAAGTTACATATATCATATATGAGAGTGGATAGTGACACATTAGAGCTAGAAGAGATAAATGAAATTAAGTAAGATTTAAACAAATACCCGTATTTATATATTTAAAATATTCATATTTTTTGCTATAAAATATTTATTATGAAATATCTATGATTTTTAAAATATATTTATTATTAAAAGTTTAATAAATTTTCAATAAAATATTAAGAATATTACTTAAAATTTAAAAAATTCCATGTTAAAATTTATTATTAAAATAAAATTATAAAATTAAATAATTTTATTAAATTAATAATTTATAGGTATGTTTAATAATATTAAAAATTATAACATTTGATTTTAATATTGTTAAATTTTAAATTTGATTATTAATTTAGTAATATTTTGCTTTATTTAAGATTAAATTTTATATAAAAATTAAGTTACCCATCAAAATTTATTTTTTGAAAAATAATTTGCGTTTTTTCAAAAGGAAAAATCATTTTTTTTAAGAAAATGAGTTTATTTTCTATTGACTGATAAATAATTTTTCTTTGACCAAGGTATTTTGTAGGAAACAACCGCAAAACATTTTCCCTAGGTAATTTTTCGTGAAATAGAGACCACCTAAGTTTGTGCATGTGATAGAGCAAATGACATGTAAATATCAACAAGTGAAGCCAAAACAAGTATACTAGTTTTCTTAACCATGATTAATTAAATTACTTTTTAACTATTTCTCAAAATTTTAACAATTTTGTAATGTTTTATTAATAATATAGTTATGAAATTAAAATATAAAAATATAAAAATTTAATTTTTAAAACATGATAATTGATATTAAATAAATAATATTTTAAAATACAAATAATATAATAGTAGATTTGTGAAATTCTATTTTTATATGTAGTTTGTAATTTAATTTTAATTGTTAATTAGTAAATCTAAATTATTAATTAAATTTAAATAACGTGACCAATAAATAATTTGTTGTAACATTGTTTATATTTTTAGATATCTATTTCATTTTAAATAGTATATTTAATTTCTAAAAGTATTGATGAGCTTTAAAATATTTTTTAAAATTTTTGAATGAAAAATTATAAGTTGAATTTTTTAATTATTAAATACAAGAAAATTGGAAATACATATTATAGAAATATATTTTGTGAAACACCATTAAAAATAAATTAAAAAGGTGGATCATGCTTATTTTCTTTCCTTTATTTAATTCCAGACTGCCATATGTCAATTTTTAGTTTCTTATCATTTATAAGTGTACCATTTTCATACAAGATTGGGGTGGGAGATGGGGTATGATGATTTAAATTTATCCCAAACGGATGTTTAATAAGAACTTTAATTATTGTTCTATCAAGTTAAGATATAAGTATATATTATATCTATTAAATTGCATGAGAAATGAGTAGGTTTTTTTATCGTTCATATCTATTTTACAATTTATGTCTAAAGTTTATATCTATATTTTTCAACAATATTTACTTTTAAGATTTGAGGTTGGGAATGTAATGTATATTTCTATTGTATCGCATATTTATGGGTAAAAAAGAGTAAATTTTGATGCAAGGAAAGAGAGGTTGATTGGGAATTGAAAGTAGAAGAGATATGAGACAAATTTGGTGGCCAAGCAAGGAGCCCGCTTATTCACCACACTAGTAGGGTATATGGGTCAGATTGGGAAATGTAAAGCTAATAAAGGAGTGGTTATGAAATCAAATTAATAAGAGAGGGTGTTAGGCCTTTATCAAAAGGGGTTAAGCAGGAAAAATCAAAGATGGATTGGGGGGACCTCATCAATTATTTTTCAGCTTCTCTTTCATGACTTTTTGGTTAAGATATGAACATCTTTTGGACAAATCTGACTGACAACTCCATTATGTTCATATATCAACTAAACTTACCAACTAATCTGCCAAAACTATAACCCCTAAAATGTATTACTTTCAGATAATTTAAGTCTGTAAACAAAAAAGTTCTGCAGAAAATTGGGAATTTGAATTCTTTGCTTTTAATTTGTGTGAATTGTTTTTATGTTTATTTTTATTTAAATCTTTATCTTAAATAGATTTTAAGGGTAAAATATTTTTTGTGCAAATGTAAATTGCCTAAAATAAATGCATAAAGTTTCCTAAATTTTAATAAATATGTATTAATAAATAGTTAAAAATTATTTAATATTGAATTTTCAAAACTGAAATATAAATACACATAATAAATTATTAAATTGTCAAATAATTATATATAAACTATGACACGTTGAATTGTTTCCTAATATCTGTAATTTCATATTGCTATATTAGATAAGAATTTGGAATTGATTTTTTTAATGCTAGTATTATAATTAAAGCATAAGGATAAATTTACTACTTAATATTTATTTTTTTGTCATTTTGAATTTTGTGTTAGAAATAAAAGGTTTAGAAAATTAGAATTATTGTCTGAGGCATGAATATCTTTGTACTTTGTGGATTTACGTATTCCCAGAGTTTAACAAACATTTCTATTAACTAGCTAAAATTGTAAAAGGAAACTTTTGGGAAAATAGGAAGTGTTTGAAAGTGAATGTGGAGAATAAATTGGTTGAAAGATTTTGAAGGCTGTCAGGGTATTTACAGGAGTTTCATTAGCTAAATATAACAAAAGTAAGTTTATTGAATTAGTTAAAAATAGTTTGAAGACTTAACTAAAAATAGCTTCATTGAGTTAAGTTATTTTTAACTTTCGCTAAATATAGGTATTATAAGTCAAAGAAAATCACTTTTCTTAAACTCTCAAAAAATTCAGGAAAAAGTAATTTCAAAAACAAAAGGACTCAAATATACATTACATTAGTCTTTTCGGTCCCACCCTCTCAACTTGATTCTTACTAAATATAATAATTTATAAATAAGGGTCTCAAGGTAATGCAAAACTTGCGCAATTCTTTGAAATATATAAAACTTTCAACACTTTAGTCATTACTTTTCAAAATTCAATAAAATTATTGTTTTTGGACAAAATAATTGATTGTACCGTTAACATTTTAACAATGCTAATGTGATAGTCTGTGTGATAATCCAAGTGCACTTCATAAATCAAAAAATAAAAAAAATATCGCGTCAATAGTGAAGTACACTTTGAGATTTCATATCAATCCTTTTAAAATTTTAAAAATCTAAACAACTTTTTTTATCCACAAAAATAATAACTTAACTAAATTTAAAAAAAAATTAAGGACCAATATAATAAAAATTAGAACCAAAAATAAAAATTAAAAGAATTTATCGTTCTAATTAAAATTAAATTCTATTAATTAATAGTAATAATCTCTTCTTGCCAAGTCTCCAAATTAAAGAAATTAAAGAAAAGTTTTTGTTAGGTTTACATTGTTCCTTCGATTTTCATTTTTATTAATTATAGATTTTAGAAAGTATTAACAAAACACAAGAAGTAGTCATGGTTTAAAAAAATATACCGAATAGAAGATTCAACCAATCTAAAAATATTAAAAAATATATGTCAATAATTAATTAATCAAAATATAAAAAATGAAAACATAAAAATAATATAAATTAAGTTTAAAAGGTTAAATATATATTTTGGGTACCTGAATTTGGCTTCAAATTTAAATGGTATCTAAATTTTTTATCCAATTAGGTACCTAAACTTTACTTCAAGACTCAATTAAATACCTAACATTTTTTTTGTCTAACTAAATACGTGACCTCAAGGTTGAATGTGCATGTTAATTCAAAATAAAAATACGAAAATAATAATAAAAAAGAGATTTTAGGAGCCGGTTATTTCAGTTTTAATTAAAAAAAAATCATTTCAAAGTAAGCAGTCAGTCCAACAACGGAGGCATCCAAATGAAAAGCCAAAATTTAGGGAAATATGTCTTTCGAAAAGATTACATAATTTCCTTTGAGACACCTTTCTTCTCCTTCTTATTGTTTTGCCTAAAGAACCCTCTTTTCTTTTTCTCTGGAAAGTCAAATAACAGCGTTAAGTTACAACGTTAACACCGACGAACCAGCTTTCATTTATTAACAATACTTCAATCAATAAACATTCTCAAACATATACCAAAACCCACAACACTGAGACAGAGCGATAAGACAAAAGCAAAGTGGTTTCAGTTTGTTCATTAGATCGGACCATAAGTGTAAGTAATTTACCACATTGATTGCATGCATGTGAAAAAAAAATGTGAGTTCTTTTGTTTGTTTGTTTGTTTGGGACGGTTTCTTTGTTTGATCTCAACTTCTTTTTGATTTGGGGGTATTACACCTTTGTTTTGTTTTACAGTATTTACAATAATCTAAAAGTTTTTTGAGGGATATGGAATGTTGGTTTGTGTTAGATTTGAATTTTAATAACTATGATGTGAAATGCCAGTTTACTTGAGTTGAAATTTTGGATTGTTTTAAGAAACCCAGATTTGTTTATGCATAGCATTTCAGATTCTATTCTTCTTTTGATTCTCCAGTAGCCTTGAAGTGCATATCTGTGTTTTAACTAGGTAGTATATTAATTTTCTTTAGTGTTATATATGATTACGTATTACAGTCTTGGTGTGAACAGTGTTGATTTTGGAACCAATCTGAAATTTTGGATTTCCTTTGATTCTAAATTCAAATGATTTTGCTCTGACAGAACTCCAAATCGTGTTCTCTATTCTTTTTCCTATGTTTTGATATTTTGGTATGGCTTTTGACCTATGATTGTTGTTTATTTATTTAATTGAGTTGGTTAATTGGACTCTTATGATAATTATGGACAAAGCACGCCTTTTTAATAAATGCAAATGATTTTTTCTTTTTTGTACAATGGAAAGGATTGTAGATGTTGAGATTTGAATCCAGACCATCTAAATTCTAACTTTTAAGAGTGGCCGCATAAACCAAATCTTAATGATATATATCTATACTATTCCTTCTATTCCATGTTTCGTTGGGATGATTGAGATCATCTTTCTAGAAGCAAATTTATGTGCCAGCTGCGTCTAAAGATTATTGGTTGATTGCTCTGAAATAGCATGTTTTCTATCAATCTAAATGGTGATTGAACTTGTTGATGGTTTTATGTAAATTAGCATCAATATAGAGATTCTTATGGCAATGCGGATGTTGCGATTGAAATGTGCAGCTCAATGGGTGTAGAAGTTACAAACATCTGCATGGACAAGCAATCAGATTGTGCTATAGTTTACTCGAATGGTGTTTCAAATGATGAAACATTTCATAGTCATCACAATGCCATGCGGTCATATACGGATGGGGATCCCGAGCTCCAAGGTACAGATGAAGGCACCGAAGCAAAAGAATATGAGGTGAAGGAATGCACTACTGAAGATTCAGTTGTGAAATCTGAACAAAGTCAAATTGAGAATGCCAAGGAAGAGCAGAGCATGTTAAACTCCAATCTATACGCTGGCCTGCCTGAGGATGAGGTCAAACATGAAACTGCCAGAACAAAGAATAATAAAACGAGAGTATCCAAACATGTATCAAAACCTGCTGCAGCAAATGTTCGAACGAAGCACACTGTTCCGCAGCCATTTGCCCTTGCAACTGAAAAGCGTGCTTCATCTGGACCTCGTCCTGCTGTGTCTGAAGCTAATGCTGGAACTGGTTTGAACAAATCTTCTAGCATAAATTGTGCACTTCATCTAAACACAAGAAAACAGAATCAGGTAACTTTCTTCATAAAGATATCTTTTTCTTTAAAGTCCATGGTTCATTTGAGTGCATAGTAATAAATTTTACTTAAGGCACAGGCTTTATGATGTTTTAAATGTATTAGAAGCTGCATAAATTGATAATAACTACAAACTTCTCCTCTGGAACTTTGATTTCTATTGACATCATTTTTCTGTAATTGTTCCTAATGGAAACGTGAAGCAATCACACTGTGCCTCGATTAGTAGCTTGTCCTTTCTGTTCTTTTTTCTTTTGAAGTATAAATTCGAAATGGAAATCATGGCTCGAAAAGGTAATAATGTATTCAGCAGAAAATCTAGATTGATCAACTACTCAAGATTTTCCTTTTCTTTGTTTCATTCCCTCATAGTTGCTCATGAAGCGTCTATATGTTTGGCAGCAGCCCCAATTGGTCTTGAGGAAGCCTCTGCAACCTAATAACAAGAAGCATTCTGATGATGATGAATCTTATTCTGTTACTTCTCTGTATCCTCTTTCTTCCTGGATTTAAGTTCATACATGCTTTTTCTATACGTGTTTGGTTTTATATGTCTTTGACATGCAGTCCTCCTGTGCATTCATATACTTTCTTATATGTAGGGTTTCTTCTGTTTGAAAAAGGGGGATTTTGAATTCTTGATATCATATTCTAACATGTCCACACATGTTGCTGTCGTAATTGTTAAAAGATTTGTTCAATTGACGGAAAAGCTTGTCAAATTACGAGCACTAACCTATAATTAAATGGAAATGTTTATAGTTATAAAATTGTGAAAAATGCTTTTAGATTGGACATGGACACTGCATGCCCATGGCAAAGCATGAGATCATCTCTCTGACGATAATCACTGATGTTATCCCTTGACTGTACAAAGCACTTTGGTGTCTTCCCAGACTGCCAAGCCGAAGTCAACTGTTGCATCAGCACCTACATTTCGATGTTCTGAACGTGCAGAGAAAAGGAAGGAGGTATTGTCTTGACTTTGACATGCTAAAATGCATCTGCCTTAACTTTAGCATCCAAATGCATGTGCATTTGCAAATCCTTGTCTCACTTTGTTGTTTTCTTGTAGTTCTATTCAAAACTGGAGGAGAAACACCAAGCTCTGGAAGCTGAGAAAACCCAAAGTGAAGCAAGGACTAAGGTGCAACAGCTCACCATGCTACTTACACATCTCTCTTTTGTCTACTAGTTTTAATTTACTGTTTGAGGCAGATGATTATAGTTCGAAATAACCCCAAGAATGGTAATTCTGTTATTTCCTTTTTGCTTTTTTCCTGATAAAAAGTTTTGAAAATTTTCAAGGAAGAGATGGAGGCAGCCATCAAGCAATTCAGAAAGAGTTTGACATTCAAGGCAAGCCCCATGCCAAGCTTCTACCATGAGGGACCACCACCAAAAGTTGAACTGAAAAAGGTATACTGCAGATTTGTATTAATCTTTATATGACATTTAGCCTGGTTCAAACAGCTAATTCACTATTTAAATTTTGATATGCTGCTTTGTGTGGATGTCAGATGCCACCAACTCGTGCAAAGTCCCCAAAGCTAGGTCGAAGGAAGAGCTGCAGTGGTCCAGTCAGTTCAAGTCAGGGAGACAAGGTAAAAGGTACTTCTCATCACAAAAATCGTCACAGTTTGGGTAGTCAAAGAGAAGCCATTATTGCCACCACATTCGGTTCAGCAAACAAAAAGAATCAAAACAATGTCCCGAATGGAAACTCTCCTTTGGAATTCAAAGATGAGTCTTCGAAAGCACAAGAGATGAGTGAGTTGGTTCCACCCGACGCAAATGGCTACATTGACTTGGACATTAATTTCCTATCTTGAGTTTCTGGTGAGTTTTCTAATTTAAGGGAAACACTTATTCCCTTATTTTCTTGTGACTGCACTAAAGAATGTTTATTCTGTTTTCTTAAAACTGCAAAGACTTGTTGCTCTTTATTGTTATTAAGTGTAAATTCCTGTAAGTTATAACGTGGTTAATATATATATATAATGTTCCTGATCTGTTGTAATATTTCACAAAGTCAAGAGACTCCACTTCACTTATTTGAACAATTCAATAAATTTTTTCTTAAATTTCAATCTCTTCGTGTAGAATCTTTGGCTAACACTGACAATCTTATTGCATTTCCTTGGTGTTTGTCTGCTAAAATAGACATTGGAAATGACTCGAATTTGCTACTAGTTGACTCAACCGGACTTATTGTTTCTACTTCTATCTCTGTGATGTAGAATTGTAGAAGAGCAAAAGTACTAACTATTATCTAAACTTATGAACGCGGTGACGATTGTGTACTTGAATTGTTTCTTTTCTTTTGGTTGCCTGGGAAGAGTTGTGCTTGTTGCCTCCATTAAGAGATGAAAGAACGAAAGACAAAGTAAGGTGGAGGGGCCATTAAAGCGGTGCTTTGTTAGGGTGGAAATTTTGCTTTTTATGGATTGAAAATATGATCATTGAAAGTTCATAAAGGAGACAAAGATGCCCATGGGGCCTATAGAACATTGTTTTGGTGGATATATGTACTGGTTTTATTAAAATAAAGTAATTTAATAGTTTACATACAAATATTAATAAAGAAAAATATAAGAAAATTTTTAAAGTTTTTTTTTTGGTGAATTTTTTTAAAAGTTGAACTCATATAAGTATATAAAAATAATGAAATAAAAATAAAATAAAATTCAAATATAAATGTAATAATATAATAAAAAATAAAATACTTGTTGAGCGTTTTAGAGAGTCCTTTTCATATGGGTTAAACTATATTTATATGATATGGTTACCGTTCATATATGTGACATCGTAGGTAGGTTACAATGCACGTCGACACGTACCTTACTCTAGGGTTAACACGTGTTTATACAATGTGGGTTTGCCGTTATGATGGTGTGAACATACATCGTGCGGTCTCATAGAATTATACGATGTGGGTTTTCCTATATGATGATGCGAACCTACATCGTGTAGTCTCATAGAAGGGTATGCGAACTTGAAGTGCGAATCATGTAGAGTATGGGTCAAGACCCAGTCGGGTAACAGATCAGTAATAGTGAGTATCATAACAAATTTTCCCCTACCTAGTTCGAAGAAGAGTTATAAAGTGACTTTCTTTGAACCTGATTTTATGAGATGAGAGGTCATAGAAGGAGAAGCTTATTAGATACACCTTATGTTTTAACTTGTAACGTACACTTCGCCACGTATTAAGAAGTGGTACAACTGTACGTAACTAATTGCGCCCTTATTCTCGGATACATGAATCGTTAAAGTGCAAAAACCCTTTTAAAAAGAAGTTACCTGAGCCCTAAAAATTACACTGTTTGAATTCGAGATTTTGGAGGAGAAACCATTTTTGAGAAGAACAATTTCAGAGATAATTTCCTTAAAATTTCCATAATTCTTGCGATTTTTTTTAGGTTTATTAGAATACAATAGTTAGGACTAGAGGAAGCAGTCGTGCTACTTAGGACATCCCTTCACAACGTCGTGAAGTGAGTACTCCGGTGGAAGCAAAGACTTATGTTTGCACTATGAAGGAAGAATAAATGAATCATGTTTTGGTTGCTCGGGGGATTCAAATACCCAACTTTGCTTCCAACTTCTCAATCACTGAAGGATTAAATCGATTGAGCGATACCACCGATAAGAGTTTTTTTACTCCCACTGCATGTGATAGAGGCATGTTTCCATTTACCACTTTACTCCTTTCATATTCTCGATGAATACATGATAACTTCGGGATAGTTATCTAGCTTTTCGTGATGGCTCGCAATGACATATTTCATTGAATGCAGTCAGCGGGAGTAAATGTCATTAATCACCATTTTTCAGAACTTGTACCAAAAGAAAGCGTGCAATTGAGGGGGTTCAGTAGGTTTATTTTATTTTTCTACTCATGAAGATGTAGAATCAATAATTTCAAACTGGTATTCGAACCTTCACCTAAACTATTGCAAGTACATACAGGTTAAATACAAGCTTAATGGTGGCTTTGACTTTCCAACTGAATGGTCGATATCTAGTAAGGGTATATGTATGAAGAAGCGATAGATTATGTCTGAAGTAGGTTAGGGACAATATTACATACTTCGCAATGGTTATGTACTAGATTTGGAGGAAGTGCTAATTGTCAGAAACGTGTTTCAGCACTGCCTCTTAAATCTAAGTCCCAATGGATGGAGGTAAGTTGATGCTGATAATGATGCAAACACCATTAGAGTGCTACTCGCACAGTTCGCATGGCCACACGGAGCTACTGATTACTTGGGGCTTTTACTGTTAGAGAGAAAAGAGGAACCTAAGAATTATTTTTATAGCTTTTGTAAATTAAAGCCTCATTTGTGGTCTTCGAAACCTTCAAGGGATCTAGAAAATGGTGTGAATCGCCTTATGCTAACTATTGATGTTGATAATACACTTGTTGGTAATGCAGACACAGTTCGCGGTGTTGAAGAAAGTTTAAAAGAATCTATTAGTTTATCTAGAGAGATCGGTGAATACATGGACGTACAATCTTTTATGCAGAATGTGCGAGGTGGTCCCTTTGGTATTGCTGTTAGGGAAGTGAGTGCGAACAGTAGAAAGAAATTGAAGACTATTACAAGAACTGCTAACATCGTACTGAGTAGAAGATGAGGGTAGTCCAACAAGGGAGCTTTGTTGAAAGAAAGAAAAAGATCGTGTTGCAATATCTAGCGATGTGGCCCTTATTGCTATAGTCTTTGCTACAATTCCATCTCATCCCAACTCTCCTGCTAATCCTCAACCACCATCAATACCACCAACTGATGATACATTCGGGGTAATTGTTGATTATTTCCCTCTTGGTGGTTCCACGAAGTTCACGGCTTCTGGTGGTAAGTTGGGAAAATTGTTTCTATGGCGCAAGCATCTCAGCATACAAAAGTTTCCTTACAGTCCTAATGAGGTGAGTAAGAAGTGGAAAAATGCTATGTCTGAGGAAGCAAAAGAGCATGTTTGCCTTTCTAGCTCATCCAGCTGTACAATGAAGTCCTCTTTATAAGAGCTTATACTGCCTCTCCAAGTGATTTTGGCTGAGGTTGACATGTATAGTGTAGGGCTCGCTGAAGGTATTGGCGAAGTAGAAGCAAAGAAGAAAGAGATGGAAAATGCTTATCAGTCTACTACGGGAGCACTAAAAAAGGTTCACAAAGTACATAATAATTTGGATGAAGAAAACAAAAAGCTAGTGGAGCAGAATAGAAGGCTACATGAGCGTCTCACCCTTGCTAAGAAAGATATTGCAAAGTTACATAGAGAGATCGTAGGTAAGCGAGCTGATAAGGATGTCTTGGAAGCAATCATGAAGAAGATAGATGAGCAACAAAAGGTTACCATGGCTAATATGAGGAAGGAGCACGAAGAGGCTTTGGAGAAGTATAAAAATGAAACCATGCAAAGCTTTCAAGAGTACTTACCATATTTGAAGTCTAACTTCCTATTGCATGCCCAAGTAATAAGTGGTCCCTTCACTGCTCGCGGGGTAAACTTTGACGCCCTTAGTCACCTCACAGGTGTTTCGTTGGATTTTGATATTCACTTCCCTTTTGGAGTAGCTTGGGAGGAATTTGTAGAAAAATGGAAAAATTTCAGCGAGCTTTACTTTACTGAGAATCCTGCTGAAACAAATGTAGCTCCCATTACTGGACATGAAGAGGATGGAAATGAAGGAGAAGGAGAAGGTGAAGGAGAGGATGAATGGGTCGTTGAACCCCAAGATACCAGCACTAACTCCTAATTTTATTATTTTTATTGTACTTGTCTCTTTTTTATTTAAAATGAAAAATCCATGTTTATTTTGTATTGAAACGATGTGATGTTTAATTGTAAACTTATTTTAGCAAACTGCATAATCAAGTTGTCATCACAAATGAGTCAACAAATATAACATAGAGACGACTAAATTGGATAGGATTTTCGTGATCTTAAATTGAATGAATTTAGGTTGCAATATTAAATCAACAAACATTAATAATATTAGTTGCGATCTTAAATCAGCTAGCTGTTTGGAGAAGTGATTTTAAATCAATTGACTAAAATAAAATTATTCATGATCTTGAAATTAAATGAACTTAGGTTGCTTTCTTGAATCAGTGAACCTTAATAATATCAACCACGATATTAAATCAATGATCTGTTCATAGTAACGATATTAAATTAGCTAACTCGAATAAAATTGTTCATGATTTTGAATCTAATGAACTTAGGTTGCGATCTTGAATCAGCGAACCTTAATAATATCAATTGAGATATTAAATCAGCGAGATGTTTGCAGTAGGAATATTAAATAAGCTAACACGAATAAAATTGGTCATGATTTTGAATTGAATGAACTTAGGTTGCGATCTTGAATCAACGAACCCTAATAATATCAACTACGATATTAAATCAACAAGCTGTTTGGAGTAGCGATGTTAAATTAGCTATCTCAAAGAGAATTTTTCATGATAGTTAAAGTAGACAACATTTGCAAATGTATCTTTATTAAAAAAAATGATAGATCATTCATACATAATATATCTTTAAGTGGCGTGCATGCCATGTATGTGGTAGAATATGGCTCTCCATTTTTTGCTATTTTGTAAGCTCCATAGGCTATCTTTTCTACCACTCTATAAGGTCCTTCCCGATTTGGGGTCATTTTTCCTTATTGCGGTGTTAGAAAACTGGCTTCAGTATTTTTTAAAACAAGATCACCTACTTGAAACTGCTTATTCTTGACTTTGGAATTATAATATCGAGCAACTTGGCTCATGCAACATTTCTAATATCTGTTGTCTCCCTAACTTCATCGATGAGATCTAAGTTGAGTTGAATGACCTCCTGGTTGGAACTTTCCTCAAAATAAGTTGTTTTGTGAGATCGCAGGATTATCTTAGTAGGGATCACTGCTTCTGCCCCATAAACAAGTGAAAATGTTGTCTCTGCAATTGTTGTGTAACACCCCGGTTTTGGCGAGTATAAGGTTTGATGTATAGTTTTACGGTAATATGATGGGCGGAGAAGGCTTCACCTAAGTGCCTTTTTTCGACGAATAGAGCTGGCGTATAAAATAATGTAGTTAAGTTAATAAAGGTTCCTTATCAAGTGGCTATATTAGTTGGAATAAGACCAGCAGTCACGTAAAATGGTATTGAGAGTTTGATTTCGCGCTAGAGTTATGGTGCGACCAATTATTGTGGTACTGTGTAAGTTAAGTTGCAAGGTAAACTAGTCAGGAACTAACTAAATGTGAATCAGAATACTTAAAAGATAAGTGAATACTTGTAATGCCTCGAATTTTGGGCCTAGAAGTATTGAGCCTTGAGCTTGGAAGAGGATAGGAGACTACTTTTAGATATTTTAGTGTGCAAGTGAGTAACACAAATTGCATGTTTGGTTGAGTGGCTAAGTGATTTGAGCGTATTTGTGAGTGCTTGAGAAGCCTGGCTCAAGTCTGGCCTTTGGAAAAATTTTAATTTTTGGGTTTTTAAGGGAACTTGGATGTTAGCTTACAGGATTTATAATTATTTGTGGTTATTTTATGACGCAAAGATAGGGGATGGTTTGGTGGCAAGTTGGCGTGCTATTTCTAGTAGGGGACTAGAGTTTGAGTCTTACTGTATGCAAATGAGATTATATATTTTGTTCATGAGGAAGCAGAGTTGGTGTTGGATTTGAACTCTGTTGTTGGAGAGTTTGAATTGGTCTTGTGAGTTGGTTGTAGAGGATATCAATGAGGGATAAGGGGAGAAAATCAAGGAGAGGGAGGTGGAGATTTTCAAGGAGTTTGGAGGCTTGAGAAGTTGTGCCAAAATAGGTTTCTTGCTCTTGGAAATTCGACTAGGGGCTTTTGTTTGGTATATCCGAAGTGCTAGAGTGGTTTTCTTGGCTAGCTCTTTTGTATGTTGCCGTTTTGTCTCTCCTTTTTAACTTTAGTTTTTCTTTCTTTCTCTAAAAGAAATCGAATACTGTTTTTTCTCTGCTTGAAACTTCCTACTCATCTCTTCTTTAATCATTTTCTGCTATAGTCGACCCTTTCTTTTACTTTCATCTCTACTTCTTTTCTAATTCTATTTTTCCTTTATTTGTTAGGCCGAATTCTCATACTCTCTCCTTCTCAAATCTCTTTGTTCTTCTTGTTTCGGGCCGAATCTTCCTGACTAACTATTATCGAAATACATTTGTTTTATTGGTAAGGGGGTGTTACAACCACTTTATTATTTCGTTCTTAGTTAAATTTCTTTTGGCTCTATTAAAAAGCTTCGGTTTTCCCTTTTCTTTCTCTTGGGGGCCGAATGTATGGTTTTTTTTAACAACTTTTGATCTACCGAATCATGTTAGGAGGGGGATACGCCCTTGATCAGCAGTGAGGCGCTAGTATCTGTTAGATCTAGCAAGGTGAGTTTTTGTGGTTTAGTAAATAAAGTTTATGGATTAAGAGCATGCGTAATCTTGTATTGTGTTGGTTATAGGTTTTGTGCTCCAGATTATTCGCACTCTTCGTTGTTGCAATCAGGTGTGTATTTGTATGCGGTATTTAATGATCAGCTGAAAAGTTGAAAGTATGTGTTGTTACACTGCTATGACTGTAGATCGATAAAATATCGAAAATTCAGAAATATGGCTATGATGCCACACGAGCATGCGATCGTGCGTGTCGTGAACTGAGCCTACGAACATGGGCGTTAGTCTGTAGAGGCCACCATGAGCACTCTCGTGGTCTTGGGCTGTTCTGGGCCTCATTGGGCCGAAATGGGCTGTGTGGGCCTAGTGGGCTTATGGGCCACACGAATAAAATGTATGTGATGGGCCGAAATGGGCTGTGACGTTTGCATGGCTAGGGATGTTATGGGCTTCAGTGGGTTGAAATGGGCCGCGTGGGCTTAATGGGCTTGTGGGCCCCCACAGGTAAAATCCTCGGTAAGTGATCATTGATAGGTTGGTTTATGAGGCTCGTGATGCCGTATGTGAATCTGAACTAAATGGGCCACACGAGCGTGTAGGCCCACTTGGGCCCATATACACTGTTCTGGCTGTGTAGGTTATCTGAGATGCTCAAAGTGACGATAGACCTTTTAGGAGGTCGTAATAAGTACCGAGACCCTAATATTTGTAAAATGATTGTAATGCCCCTAGAGGGTAAATGACTATTTTGCCCCTCGAGTGTAAATGATTGATTTGTCCGTGATGTAAATAATGATTTGTTTGTGATTTAAATGGCTGATTTGTCTGTGATTGGTATGACTGATTTATCTGTGATTTGTATGACTGATTCTAAGCATGGCATTTTGCATAACGACATACTGCATGGGGTTGGGATACTGTTATGATACTATTATGGAGGAAGTACTGTACTGATGGCTCTGCCACAATAACTGTTACTGGTGGCTTGGCCACTTATACTATTACTGGTAGTTTTGCTACGATACTGTTACTGGCATCTTTGCTGCGATGCTACTAGTGACTTTGTGCTGATCATATTACCGTTACTAATGGCCGTGTGCCGATCATATCACTTCTACTGATGGCTTTGTGCCAATCATATTACTGTACTTATGGCTTGTAGCCATTCTATTTATAGCTTATAGCTATCCTGTTTACAGCTCTTAGCTATTCTGGTTACTAGCAGCTTTGTTGCGATACTGATTAGTACCGCAATCTGTGCTAATATTGGTGTGTTAGTTGGGTGGGTTGATTTTATCCCCACATGGTGTGTTGGTTGGTAGGGGTGGTGTGTTGGCTGGATTGGGATGGGTTGCATGATTGAATTGTTGCATTTCTATTACTGATTTTGTCACTGTATTGGGTTTAGGCCCACATGTATTCTATTTCTAATTCTGATACTGTAATGGGCTAAGATGACCCACACTACACTTTTACTGTTTTGGGCTAAAGCCACATAGTTCTGTTACTGAAAAGGGCTTAGGCCCAAATTGTTACTACTTATATTACTGACTGAATGATAGGGGATTACGCACTGAGTTTTTGTAAATTCACCCCGTTTTAACCTTTCAGGTAATCCCCAAAGTTAGACGGTTTAGAGCTGCGAGGGACACGGAGAGGGCAACACAACTATACATGTTTTATTCTGTTTTGCTCATTTACTTAAGCAATTTGATTTTGATTCGGGTTGTAATAAGGCCTCTATAATTTCCAGATTTTAAATTTGGGTTTTGATGTGATTGTGATTTATATCTGCTAGAAGTAGAACATGGTTTTCCAAAACAATAACTGTTTTTTTACGCTAGTTTCCGCACCTCAATTTCTAAGTATCACGTTTTCGTAAATCATTTGCTTTAAATTAAGCTTCCAAAACAATAAGGTTTTGAAGGTAATAACTTTTTAATAAACCTCGATTGAAAATAAACAAACGCAAACTGAGATTTTATACAAGTTTTAAATGACGAGAAGTTTGAAATTTTAAGAAGGGTTTTAATGAAAACATGGTTTTCGAAAAACACTTCAATGTGACACGCTAGATTCGGGCCTAAGTTCTAGGCCGAATTTGGGGTGTTACAATACTTAATTAAGTTTCTCAAAAGTTGTAGACTTTTTATAAGATAGTTCAGTAATGGTGTGACATTTGTCAAGTTATAATAAAGATTTAGATTATTAAAATAGATGTTCAATTTGGGAAAGGGGAGTTCTTTTCTTCTTTCTTCTAAGATAATGTTATCTAAGACTTGAGGAACATAAGGAATTTATTTAAGTTGAAATAGAGATCCTGGATTTTATCTGTGATTACTCTCTATCAAGGTAAATTTTATGAGTCTGCATGTTGTGCTATGTAAGAGTGGGTCTGAATGAATGCATGAATAGTAAAATGAAGGAGTAAGGCTTTGTATAAGGTTCATCTGGGTCTAAAATGATAGTATGGTTACTTGAATGAGCTTTAATAGTGTTTCTCTATTTTATAAACCGTGGTTACTGCAATACCTTGATGAAGGTTGGATTTAGAGTTTAAATTGCTATATGTGATTATCAGTCAGGTGACTCTTTAAGCTGACTCTTTCATGAAATATTTCTGTAGAAATTGATTGAATAATGAAACCAAAGCTAGAAAGATATAGTATGATGGTAATGTAGCTATACGAGTGATTGTTGAATAGAATGCGTGCTATGATATGGAATCTGAGAAGTTTAGGTTTGGTTACATATGTGTGTCTCAGATGTGTTATGAGGTATGATTTGTCAAAAATATGAGTGTGATTTGTGTCATGCACGAATGGTCTGTGAAGCGAGTCTATGTTTATCTCCACGATATTATTTAAAAGGGGCTATCGAGACTTTAAACACGAATTCTAAAAGGAAAAGTCCATGGCGATGGCACCCTCTGAAGAGGAAAGGAAGGTTATTACCCAATGGTGTTCCCTGTGTGTTTCAGGATAATGATGGGCAAACCTTACGTAGTATGAGTCTAGACGAATCCATATCATAAACACACTTGGAAAGGAACGTCTTTGTGGTGTAATAAGAGAGGAATGCATTTTTTGCAATATAAAAGGAACACCTTGTGGCATAATATGGAAAGAACGCCTTTGTGGCAGATTATAAAAGGAATTCTTTTATGGAAAACTCCAGGAGGAACGCCTTTGTGGCGCACTCTTAAGAATCACCTTAGCGGCGACCCGTAAATAAACAACCTGTGTAGCAAATTCTGACATGAAAGCCTTTGTGATAGATTATGAATGAACGACTTTTGTGGCGAGTCCTGCAAGAATAACTTTTATGGCGCACTCCAGATGGGTTGCTCTAGTGGCGTGTTCTAGAAAGGCTTTCAGTATTGAACTACGAAGGACATCCTTGTGACGAGTTCTGTGCTAAGTAATTGGCGAGCTTTGTATTGCCCTTAAACATAAACAGGGAAGTCAGAAGTATGAATTGTACATATAGAGTATATAGTAAGGTAGGCCAAAAAGACTAAGGCTCGGTTGGAGATAGTGAATTGAAGAGATACGGTGAACTAATGAACTAGTATTGAGATGGGTTTTGAACAAAGACGTACCTTTGTACATTCAAAGGACGTACCTGTTACCTATGTATGGGCTTCTCCTTGATTCACGATGAGGTGATGGCTCAGAGATTTAGAGAGTTTAAGTAAAGTATCAGAGACAATGAAGAGAAGGAAATAGTCTCAGAATAAGGTATGGCAACAGACGTGTATAAGAAAATAGACTTTGAGGAAATATTCGCCAAAGGAAAAGTTAAAGGTTAAGAACGATGAGATTGTCGGACTAAAATATCGGTTGCTATATGTGAATATGACCCAGGTAAAAGATGTTGCCCTCACTAAGTTCTTATGAACTTCTATATGTGTTATGTTACAGGTGTGATGTTTTGGATCTGCACTAAGAGGGACGATGCTAGGATTACGCCAAGAAGCGGTGTATCAAGTTATTATGCATACAGAACGAGCTTGGTGGGGGGTCCAAAGATTAAAATTCTCCTTAGAAATCCATACTTGGGTATTTGTAATAAATTTGGGTTTCAATTTGGATATCATTGTAATTTAATTACCTCGTGTTGTATTTGTATTTACTTATGTATTTTAGTTTGAAATTTGCAATTAAGTTATCATTATATTTAAACTACATTAGTGCATCAATCTTGTGATTGTATTTGTGCCGTAATACTAAAGGTTTGGGTTCGATCAATCTGATTAGGTGGCGAGTGTTTCAAGTTTGATATCAGAGCCTGATTTAGTCGGTTCTCAGATTATGAATATGAAGAAGTTCTGTATGCATAGTACGCTGAACCTGGTAGAGCTCCTCAAGTATGTTGATAACTATCTTATCATGAGATCAATGTGTTAAAAATGGCTTAATGAAGAAAAATGATAATAAAAAAAAGATAAAAAAGAGATAAATGATCGATTCATTAATATGAACAAAAAGGGATGTTACATGAGATAAAGGATAATAAGAAGAAAGACATAATAAAGAGAAATTTAGTCCTCTCCCTCAGTGAGATGTTCTATGGATGCGGCGGGTTTGGTAAGAGGAGCTCCTTTATTTGTTCCACTTCCTCTAGAATTTTCTCTGAGTCATTGAGCTTCTCGGGACTTTTTTCACCCTTTATTTTGGGCGAGTTAGGGATGAAGAAACTAGTAATTTTTTTCCACTTTGACTGGAAGTCTTCCCACACTTCACCATTGGGATTGTAAACATCGAAGCCTAATGAATTTGTAGAGATATCCTTAAGAAAGTCGAAGTCTACCTGGCTCAAGTCCATGGGAGCGGCAACCACTTGGACGTGGAGAACCAAGTTAGCCTTTAACTTTGGCATTGCCTTGGTCAAGCTCTTGGTTGTGTCCTCTTGGTACTTTCGGAAGGCTTCATCATTGGATTGACAAAGGCTATCCAATTTGGCCTCATAGTGTAGCTTCTAGGCTTGGAGTTGATCTCTTAAAGAGGACTTGCCCTTCTCTAATGACTTCACCTTACTCTCTAACAGTTTGCACTTATTGTTTGGGTTCTTATCTTTGAGCTTCCAAGCTATGATGCATGAGTTGAGACGTTTAACTTTTCTTTTAAGGACCTGTTCATTGTAACGTAACTCCTATATTGTCTCACTTTTTGATTTACTTGACTTTTCCAAGCTGGCAACCTTTACTTTGTGGTAATTGTTGAACTCCGGAAGAGTTCTACTCAATAGCCCATATTCCACAGATAAAACATGGGTAGATTTGGCCATTTGTGAGAAAGGAGATGAGTCTGACTTGGGCACAATGTAAAGTTGGAAGACCTCTTTTATTTGCTAATGGATCATGTTGTTTTGGCTCTAGAATATGGAATTTAGAAAAACAGAGGATGACCTTGAAGCATAAAGGTCACGCCAAGGAAAAAAATTATCATTCTCAATAGTGGGAGAGGGTTGTGGTTCAGAGTTTTGGAGATCATAGGTGAATCCAATGGTAATGTTCTTGATGGGATGCTAACAGGTGAAGGACACGTGTTTTGAGCAAGTGAGTTTGCAGTACGGGCGAACTCCATTAGGACTGATGTCACAATAGACAATGATGTCACAATAGACAATGATGTGATAGTAGGAGAAGGGACCTTTGGGTCAGGAAATCCCTTCCTAAGTCTACGCCACTTTGGCTGAGGGGGCTCACTCTTCTTAACAACGAAAGCATCTTCACTAGCTCTAGGCCTCTTTTGGTACTTCTTAGTAACTGGTTTCTTAAAAGGAGCAACTAAAGCACTCTCCTTAGCACTATATTTCTCCAAGATAGCTTTGATATCCATATTCAGTGTCGAGATGATTGAAGTGTGAGATTTTTGATTGAGCCCTGCACCATTAATGTAAGTGTTTGCCTTGCTTGAAAAAGAAGAAGTAGGAGGATGAATATTAGGAGTAATAAGCCAATTGCGGGAAAAAATCCCACAAAATTCATAAAAATAGAATGGGGGTTCCCCTGTACACCTAGTTAAAGTCTGTGCTAAAATAGTATTGCTATTTAATGGCCAAGCTTTTGAAGTTGAAGGCACATTTTAGTTGTCAAACCAACTGATGAGGTCAATATTTCACTAGCCATTGGGACTTTCATTTCGTAGGCAGTACTGAACAATGTTTTTGCCCCTAGCTAATTCTACCAACTCAAGAATACGTCTCCTGTTTAGACACTTGAATTACTTGTTGGTAATCTTCGCGTCCACAGGCTGGAGTTGAGAGCAAATGGATTCCTAGGGAAGTGACCAGAAAATAGGAAAATGAAATCCATCATCGAGCTTGCAAATGACCCTTATAAAAATTTTCTTTTTCTAACCTAGATTGGAGAGATTATTTTGAATGATTGGGTTATAACCTTGGCGAACACTGAAGTGGGTGGAACCAACACTAGCTTCTTGTCTAGTAATTTTCAATTGATAAAATCTTTGGAGAACTCTTAAGAGGGGTGGCAAGTTTCATGGGCAACAATCGATGAAATAAACTACTTGAATCTACCAAGATAACGTTGATAGTTGTCCCAGTGCAATACCATACTCAGTCAAAACTGAGCAAAAAAAGGGGTGTAAGGGTAAGTGGAATCCAACCTCTAATAGAATAAGGGGAAGGATAAAGCCTTGGGTGTTGTCACTTAGACGACACCTTGAAGGTATTTCAATATCATAAGCAAGTTAGGACGACGGAAGCCTCGGGCTGTTAAAAATCATGGAAGAATGTTTTCAAGTTTAGGGGGTTTGAAAATGGTGTGATTTTTATGGGTTAAACTCGGCTACTCTGGGTACGACCTTTATTGTGAACATCCATCCTCGACATTCTTGTATGTAAATAATAAAAAAAGTATGGAAAAGAAAAGGAGATATGATTACCTTTAAGAAAATATGGAATCAAAGAAGATGCAGGTAGATTGAGGAATTAGAAAAGCTGTTAAGAAAAATTAAGAGTTTAGCAAAAGTGTTTAAAGAGGGGTTGGAGTCTCTGTTTGATAGATATAAATCTGCTCAAGAAGTCAATTCGTGAGAAATTATTTGAATTCTCCAATGTAGGTTTGACATTTGTAAAAAAGGTAGGAGTGTGATGTCTACGCTCGAGTGTTTAACCACCAAAATTTTGATTTCATTCAATGAAATAATATAATGACATCTTTTTAATAAGACTTTTAAGGAGTATGCCATTGAGAAGGAAAATTTGAGGTGTATGAAAGGGAATTTGTATCGTCACTGACATGTGTCTGGCGTTTATAACCAATTGGATCCAGGTAATTGAATTCCAGTTGAGATGAAAATTTTGAGGTCTAAATTCTTTTAAGTGGAAGAGAGTTGTAACACCCCAATTCAAACGAGTACAAGGTTTGGCGCATGGTCTTAAGGTAATATGATGGGCAGAGTAGGCTTTGCTTAAGTGCCTTTTTTGGTGAAGAGAGTGGGGGTATACAAATATGTGGTTAAATTAATAAAGGTTCCTTGACAGGTGGCTATATTAGTTGGAATAAGACAAGCGATCGCGTAAAATGGTATTGAGAGTTTAAGTTCGAGCCAGGATTATGGTGTGACCGATTAGTTGTGATAATGTGCAAGTTAAATTGCAAGGTAAGATAGTCAGGAACCAACTAAATGTGAATTAGAATATTTAAAAGATAAGTAAATACTCAATTAGGGTTCTCAGAAGTTGTAGACTTTTGATAAGACATTCAATAATGATGTGACATTTGTCAAGTTCCAATAAGGATTTAGATTATTAATAGATGTTCAAGTTAGGAAAGGGGAGTTCTCTCTATTTTCCTTCTAAGATAAGGTTACCTGAGGCTTGAGGAACATAAGACATTTATCTAAGCTGAAGTTGAGATCTCAGATTTTATCAATGGTTGCTCCATGTCAAGGTAAGTTTTATGACTCTGCATGTTGTGCAGTTTTATGACTCTGCATGTTGTGCTATGTAGTGGGTCTGAACGAGTGCATGAAATGTAAGATGAAGGAGTAAGGCTTTGTATGGGGTTCATCTAGGTTTGAAATAATAGTATGGTTACTCGAACGAGCTTGAATTATGTTTCTTTGTTTCATAAGTAGGGGTTGCTGTAGTATCTTGATGAAAGTTGGATCTAGAGTTCAAACTGTTATTTGTGGTTGTCAGGTGAATCTTTATGCTAGCTCTTGCATGAAATATTTCTGTAGAAACTGATTGAATAATGAAAGCAAAGCTAGAAAAGTGTAGTATGATGGTAATGTAGCTGTATGAGTGATTGTTGAAATAGAATGCGTGCTATGATATAGTATCTGAGAAGTTTAGGTTCAGTCACATATACGTGTCTCAGATGTGTGTTATGAGGTATGATCTGTTAGAAAATGAGTGTAATTTGTGTTATGCATGAATGGTCTGTGAAGCGAGTTTGTGTCTATCTTCACAGTATTGTTTAAAGGGATCCATTAAGACTTTAAACACGGAATTTGAAAGGAAAAGTCTATGGCCATGGCATCCTCTGAAGAGGAACTGAAGGAAGGTTATTATCCAATGGGGTTCTTTGCATGTCTCAGGACAATGATGGGAAAACCTTAAGTAGTATGAGTCTAGACGAATCCATATCGTTAATATACTAGAACTATAATTAACCTAAATAAGAAATAGTTTTACATTAAACTTTCTCGTTGATGTAAAACTCCTAAATAACTTATAATACTTAATAATTATAAAAAATTTGGAATAAAAATAAAATAAAATAATAAGAATTGATAAATACAATATTGGGGTTATATGTAATAGAAATTAAGCCTAAAACCCGAATCTAATATGATTTAAACTCGAATTAAAAACCTGAAACTCGTAATTTCCGTAGTAACCCTGTCTAGAAATTTTGCTCACGCAGTCTTCACTAAAATAGTCATTACTGGAGTTCTTGAACTCGAAATTGAGTGATTCAAAATGTGTTTTGAAACCAAGAGATAGATATTTGAATTCTATCAAGACATTTTAATCTAGAAATGTAACACCCTAACCTGTCTTTGATATCATATTAGGGTTACGAAGCATTACAGTAAAGCAGACCCTTAAACATTGCAACATGAACCAACATGCAATTCACATATTTATATTTGATAACATAATTTAAATATGATATAAGTACTTTTAGGGGCCTTAAATCGGGCTTAACTGGCCCTAAAAATAGTTTGGGAACAATCAAGAACTTATTCGAATCAAAATAGAAACTTCAGGGCAAAATTGAAAATTTGCAGAAACAAAGGTTACACGACCGTGTGGCTTAACCCAGGCCATGTGGACATTCAAACTAAGGGACACACGACCGTGTCCCAGCTCGTGTCTTAAATCGTGTAACTCACTGATTTGTGTCACATGGTCATGTCATAAATCGTGTGTTAGACCGTGCCTATATTCGAAATATGGTCACACGGCCGTGTGAAACCTGCACCTAAAATTTAAAAGACACATGACCATGTGAGGTGACCGTGTGTGGCACATGACCGTGTGGCAGCCCGTTTCTCAGGCTTTGTGCAGCATGTGTTGCCCTTAAAAGCCATTTCAAACACAAACCCTGCACACCAAGATACACTAATGCAACCATCCTTCACATGTTTAAAACATACATCAAACATCTAAAAACATACCAATTTCATGCTCATCCTATATCTAACCAATGTGTTATTCTTATGGCACCTCAATCACAACCTATCCAATTCATTCAAACATACATTATAACCTAAACAAATATCTCTATATTCACACATACCATTGAACCATTTCCACTACCTATATAAACTTGTATCTAGCCACATATTTACATAGTACTTAAAGTTACCAAAAGACACAAACATGCCAAAACAGTACGAGTCCAATCAAACACATATACACAAAAGGGTATAACCATACCATTTTGACTAAATAACATAATAAAAAACTCCCTTTATAACCAGTCCTATACATGTCATCTATAACCTGGAAGTTATATAGCAAAAATATACCAAAACAAGGTTTGGATAGTGCGATCATGCTCTGATGAGATTTCATCCAACCAATTGAGCTTTCTGATGACCTACTGGAACAAAGAAAATCAAGTACATAAGTAAGTAATACTTAGTAAGCTCGTATAATAGAACTTAAACTTACCATATACATTAGATAAAACAAGTAAAGATAGATTAATTTCCTTATTAGCTAAATGCTTTTCTTATACACAATAACTTATAGAGTTTGTTGGTGAATCATTGAACTTATAAACTTCACTAAAACATGGCATAAAACATATCAAAGTTTGAACTTCCTCTACCATATTCATCATATACTGCACTTGCATTAACATTACATTTCGCACTTCATCTTCATATATTTCATTTCTATAATAGCATAGCTAATAATATATATTTTTGTTTCAACCTTAATTACCTATTGAACCAAATGAAATAACTTCGGTTAATCAGAAAATACTCATATCACCATTTAATTCTCTAAATGCACTACAATAATAACTTGAAAACATATTTATAGAAATACAATACATATAATCACACCATAGTATTAATATTCATTATCATACCATACTAATCAAAACGTTCGTCTCATATTCAAACTTATATTAAATTTCACACCGAAATATGTTACATGAATAGCGACTGGTTGAAGAATGAAATATCGACCTTTACTTTAGTATCCTTTTCGACCCTTTTTCATTGATATATTCCTTGTATATCGTCCTCTTCAACATGTTATTGGCACTCGGTGCCTGACAAATAAACTGTAAAAAAGTTTACGCCCAGTGCTAGTCAGATAGATGACGATAGGTTTGCACTGCATTAGTAGGATAAATCGACAACGTCTTGCGCCTAGCGCTAGTCGGATAAACTAACGATGTCAAATGTGTGCCCAGCACTAGCTGGTTATACCAACATTACATACGTAGTTGTATAATTCCACAATTCATCCATTCACAATTCAATCTTTTGCATTAATCATTTATGTTAAATTCTATGGTCTATTTTATAAACATTTACATATATCAGTCTATATTATTTCATTCAAGCTATTAATCACTTGAATACATAAAATTAGATATCGAGTAACTATTAAGTTAACTAAAATAGATAAATAAATAAATAAATAAATAAAGTTAAAGTTTAAGGACTACGAACTTACTTGGCACCAAAATGATAGTAAACCAAAAGTCAAGGATAAATCGTAGTTTTTTTGTTTTCCTCGATTTTGTTTTGGTTCTAGATCTAAATGATAATTAATACCAATCATAAATTATAAATTCATTTAATATTCAGAATTATGCATATAACTCTTTTTGGTAAACTTTTCATAATTACCCTCAAATTTAAAATCTTTATAATTTAATCCCTAAAATAGAAACTAACAAAAATTTCAAATACGGACTCCGTTTTTATTCTGATCTCAATAATACATTTTATTAATTCCATAAAATGCATAATTTTAGAAATTTTGAGTGAAATTTTATAGATTTTCAATTTGGTCCTTAAACGCAAAACTATCAAAAATCATTTTATAAACCAGTCCTATCTAAAAACCATGGCTACCAAGCTTTCATTCAACATAAAAAATACTCACAAACATCAATGGAAAATTTTATGAACCATAACCATTTCAAAATAGAGGTAAACCATAGATAGATTTCAAGAAAACGATTACAAAAACGTAAAAATTACGAGAAATCAAGCTTAGAAGGTCTTACATGCAAGAGCTTGAAGTTAAAGCTCAAAAATGTATTTTATTGGCTGTTTATAAGCTGCTACATGGCTGGAGAAGAAAGTGAATAGCTTTACTTTTATTTTCTTTTGTTTTTAACCCTTTAATAACCAAATTATCAAAATGCCCTTAAATAATTTAAATGAAACTATGAAATTTTGTTTTCCATGACTGTCCACTATTATCTAAAAAGGTATAATTACCCATTAAGTCCTTTAATTTAAGGTTTCATAGCCATTTAACCCCTTTAACATATAGAATTCAACTTTTGAATCTTTTACGATATAGTCCTTTTTGCTTAATTAACTATTTAAACGTTAAAATTTCTTAACTAAATCTTAATATAACCAAAAAAACACTCCGTAAATATTTAATAAAATATTTATAGGCTTGGTTTATAGAAATAAGATCCCGAAACCTCATTTTCCAAAACCACTTAACTTTATTGATTTACAATTTGAACCTAATTATTTGTTCAAATAACATAAATTATCAAATAAAAATTGATTATAATACTTTATTTGACTCGTAAATATTAAATAATAATATTTACGAATTCACTCATCGGTTTTGTGGCCTCGAAACCACTATTTCTGACACCATTGAGAAACAAGTTGTTACAATAAATGCCTAGATCCCATCCAAAAATATTTCACAAGTTGACTAATCTTTTTAACTTAAAAATTGACAACTTGGTTGAATTGACTTTAATACATTTAACCCATTCCGTGGATGTATCATCCATCGTTTCCTCGAAAAGATTCATCCTCACATACTGGATTTGTTTGAATCTTTGTTTGATTTGCTTGACCTTTGACCTTGTTTTTAAGCTTTGAGGTAGTGGAAGCTCATCACATCTATGAGCCTAAAATTGGCCTTGAGACTCATATTAGTAGGTACTACTCTTAAACTCTAGATTAAAACTCTTTCCAAGAAAATTACGGTCAAGATTGACAAGACCATTTATGGTACACTGAATATTTTCCCCATGGCATTGTGGAACTGATGACCAAAGATGGCAGAAACTTCCTAGTGAATGGACGATGATCGAAACAATACTTTGGAGGTACTTTTGTATCCGAAGTCGAGAAGCAAGCCTTAGAATGTAGAGTTATATCAGAATCGAAAGGTGAGGCATGGGAATTTGAGGAATATTAGAACCATACACTAGACGAGTTTAATAACATCACATAGATCTGCCCAAATAGAAGCAAATTAAGTTGTATATATTGTAAATTAGGAGAATTATTATTTTTTAGTTAGATTTTAGAACTCTATTGTTAAATTGCATGTTAGAATTAAAAGAAAACATGTCTCCGAAAGCAATAGAAGAGATAGAAACCAATTGAAGAAAAAAAAAATGATTGGAGGACTTCAACACATCTCGAAGGAGTGAAAGGAAGTTCATGTTGCAACACACCAAGGCCATGGAGCAACACGGCCATTCCAAAGGCAAAACCCTAGAAATTAGTCGTCACGGCGGGACATACAATCTCTATGGGACAACACAACAATCTCATAGCCAACTTGGATAATTTTTTCGTCTTGTCGAGCCATATACATGCCATGGCGCGACATACCGATGTTTTTTAGTAGGGTTGGGCCCATCATTCGGCTAAAAGCTTGTCGAAAGTTCTGTTTATACCTACCGACCTTAACCCTAAACATACAACTTTTAAACACCCAAAAAGAGAAAAAAACTTCGCTTTAGTCGCCACACCTTCATCTCAAGTTGTAGTTTCGATCTTCAACATCTCTAATATTCAAATCCTACAAATAACCTCTCCTTATTTCTCCTCTTCTTTGATTCATTGTTTACCCATCTTCTATTACTCCAAACCTATGTTCCATATAGGTTGAAAGAATGATCTTTGTCAGCAACAACCTGAGGTTTCACACTCTAACTTTTTCTTTCATTAATTTTATCATTAGGATTGATGTTATTTTGTCATGATGACATTAAGGAAACAACAATGCATTATCGAGGCACCAATAAACTTCTATGCCAATCGCTTCTCAAATTCAGAAGTGGAGAGGTAGTATCTCTAAATGAGTGGCCTATCATTAACTCAAGAACGTGAATTCGACCTCACCATGTCTCCCATAGATGAGATTTGGGATTTGGTGTGATACCACAGTTGTAATAACTTTTGCACAACCCCAACCGAACCGATGATTGATGCAATAGTTTATGAATTTGATGTCGCATTGAAAATCGAGAGAATTGTAGAAAGCAGGGTGATACAATTACCCACGTCACTATTTAGGGAAAAGAAGTGCTAATTGCGTCCCATGAAATATGCAGATTTTATGATTTCTCATATTATTCCTATGATTATCTTGAAAATATAGATTTATTCACATTTGAGGAGCTAGATATGGAGGGAATAATTAATTATTTGATGGAGGGTCGTGGCGAGTAGACTCACCATGCCAACATCGGGGTGCCCCTAAAATCCAACATAACCATCAGGTTTCTAATGGCGAAAATATGGATGTAATTTATTTGCACTCACCTAGCACCTACAGACAATACTTTTGACTTCATCGCATATAGGGCTGTTATGCTTTACTTGATTTTATAGAAAGGTCAAATTTGCATCGGCCATTAGATCTACGAAGAGATGTTGAAGTGCATACAGAGTCACAAGCAAAGTATGTATTTTTTGCACTTGATTACATCCCTATTGTAACACCCCGTACCCGAGACCGTTGCCGGAGTCGGACACGAGGGGTTCACAGACTAAATTCGCTTACTATCGCAGTCCATTTTAAAATTTTCCAGGCAGTTGGCTAACTGCGACACTGTCACCTTAAAAATCATATCTTGAGTTTCACAACTCGAAAATCAGTTTCATAATTTTTTCCTGAAACTAGACTCATATTCCCATCTACATATTTTTTTCTAGAAGTTTTGGTCGGGCCAATTAGTACAGTTTATTAGTCAAAGTCTCCCATGTTATAGGGATCGACTACACTGACCTTTGCGCATTACGACTTGGATATCTCCCTGCACAGATCTTCAATACTGATGCCGTTTGTTTCTATAGAAACTAGACTCAGAGAGGAATCTATACATGTATGGCATGACTCCTAATTATCTCTGGTTAATTTATAATGAATTTCAAAATTCGGAACAGGGAATCCAGAAACCGTTCTGGCCCTGTCTCACGAGAACCTGAATATCTCTTAACATACTGTCCATATGATCGTTTCGTTACTTTATTATGAAAATAGATTCATCAAGGTTCGTTTACATAATTTATTAATTATTTAATTCCAATCCTACTATTTTTAGTGATTTTCCAAATCTACATCACTGCTGCTGCCAGCATCTGCCTTTAAGGTAGACTTTACTTATTTCATAGTTTCCATGATTCAACTAGCCCTTTTAGCATAAATAGCACAATTTATGATAGTGATTAACCATTCCATACCAAATGATTATAACATTATGCTCAAACATATATAAGCCATTTTCGCATGGCTATATACATTAACCAAAATATTCTTCCGCCACTAGTCTATTTTATACATGCCATAAGATAATCCAAAACATAGCAGTACCAAACAGTGGATAGTGATAGTGTGACTAGTTGCTGACGATCCCCGAGCCTGTAGCTTCGCAATGAGATCTATAAAACAGAGGAAATAGAGTAAATGGAGTAAGCATTACAATGCTTAGTAAGTTTTAAGCAGTGTCAACAGATAACAATCAAATTATAACATAGTTGTTCGTATTTTTATTTCACTCTTCCTTCGGGCATACCATCCCTTTTACCGAATATGCACATCTCATCATATACAATAGGCAGATAAACTTTCACATAAAAGTGAGCTCATGTGACATAGATATATCGTATGATTTCACATAACCTCTCACTCTGATCCGATGTCACATAATCATAGGAATAGTCTCATAGATTGCTCTCGTATGCGTCACATAACTACCTTATGATTTAGTGCAAATCAAGCTCACATATAAACTTGGAGTACATACCTGTTTAACCTTTCACATTGAATATATTTATAAGCAATTCTTATTACGAAGTCTTACCCGGACATAATCTCCACACGAAGTTATCGGGTCTTACCCGGACAAAATCCCCACACGTTGTCATTGGGTCTTTAGAGCTCGGATATAGTACGAGCACGAAGCTTACGGACATTAATCAATGATAATATTCTCGCATAAAGCCTGCGGGGTTTTAACCCGGATATAGTACTGACACAAATGCCCTTCGGGACTTATCACATTTATACACTTTCAGATCCATCACGTTGGCCACTCGGCCCTATCACATATATACACTTTCACATTCATCACATTGGCCATTCGGCCTTATCACATATATACACTTTCACATTCATCACATCGGCTATTAGGCCTTATCACATATATACACTTTCACATTCATCACATCGGCCATTAGGCCTTATCACATATATACACTTTCACATTCATCACATCGGCTATCAGGCCTTATCACATATATACACTTTCACATTCATCACATCGGCTATCAGGCCTTATCACATATATACACTTTCACATTCATCACATCGGCTATTAGGCCTTATCACATATATACACTTTCACATTCATCACATCGGCCATTAGGCCTTATCACATATATATATGTTCACATCCATCACATAGAATCCTAAATCAAAATATAGATTTTCATGTATTCACATCACAATTATCCAAATATACTTCACATACCACATATACTTTCACGTATACACACTGTCTTGGCTGAATCTACATCTATCATTTTCCAATATCACAATTTAGAATTCACGTATGGGTTTAATCAATAGCTTATGAGCAACTAAAACAAGTTATCAAGGTTTACAACACAATCTCAAATTCAGCACAAGCTGTTTTTCCTGAGCAATAGTCACTAAATTATTTATAACTGGAGCTACAAAACTCCAAATCACTTTCTGTTAATTTTTCCTGAATATAGACTCGTATATCTTCCATCCATAAAATTTCCAGAATTTTAGGTTTGGCCAATCAATACCAGATTTTTCTTAAAGTTTCCCCTGTTTCACTGTTTGACTAATCTGACCACTCTTCACTACGAATCAAATTTCTCATTTTACAGAATTAAAAATGTGTTGTATTTGATTTAATTTGAAACTAGACTCATTAAGGAGTCTAAGCATATAAATTTTATCTTATAACCATTTTTGTACAATTTATAATGATTTTCTAAAAACAGAACAGAGGATTACAGTGTCATTCTGCGCTGTCTCACACAACTTTAAGTATCTCATTATCGGAAATTCCTTTGCTTACACGGTTTCTTTTATAAGAAACTAGACTCATTAATCTTTAATTTCATGTCTCATTCTGCCTCTAATTCAAATCCATAAATTTATGGTGATTTTCTAAATTCACGTTACTGCTGCTGTCCTAAGCAGACTATTTCAAATTACCCTTAAATTCCCAAGCTCAAACACTTAAGAACTTACCATTTGAGCTTAGAACATATCATGGCCACATCATATCTTATTAAATCAACTCATCATGTCCTATTATAATTGAATTTACTCAACGTTTAATCACTTAAAACTTACCTCGGATGTTGTCGAACGATTTCGGCGGCTATTCGATCACTTTTTCCTTTCCTTTATCCAACTTTGACCCCACTTGCTCTTGAGCTAAATAAGTATAGATAGAGATGTTTAATATTCTGATCAATAGTGTTTACTTATTATTCACATTCGGTAATGAAATATCCATCTCATTTTAATATATTATCATTACCACAATTAGTCTTAAACCTACCGATTTCATAACTAATATATGTTCATACACAAATGTTACTTTCACCAAATGCTCTTGTAATTAAAGTAATAACTTATCAATCGACTATCAAAGCCAAATGTCATTATATTACTAGATATACATGCACCCACATACATAAGCTCAATAATCATAATATAACATCATGTAATTATATTATTATTGTAGCCGAATATACTTGGTCATACATACCCAAAACAAAAATCAAATTCCAAAATTTTTTTTTATTTCATTTGCTCACTAACCGAATTCACTTACCATGTTCACAAACACTCTTCAACGATTTCTTTTCTTTAGTCAAACACAAAATTTTCCATCTCAAAATTTATTTTCCTACTAATTTAACTTACTCCGAGGTTGAATGCTACTTTAGCATTAAGCTTATATTCTCTTCGTTATTAAGTACTTGTTCATAGCTCAACTAGCATCCATTTTCGATTCAACACAAAAATTCATAGCCGAATGTTGTTTATCTTAAGCTATCATTATATTATCAAAATTGAATTAATTAAACTCATATAAGCACTATCAAAACCAAAATCTATGTCTAGCATTACTCAAGGTCTATACTAAAAAAATCAATTACAAAGCCGAATTGTTCAAGTAACTCAACCATTTCACATTCATCTATTTCATATACAAATACCAACACTTAAGTATTAACTAGTTAAACTTCAAATAACCACAAAAAAAAACAACAATCTAACCCCTTAATTTCTACTATGGCCGAAAGCTTAAGACATTACCCAACTCAAAATTTTGTCATGGGTTAAGCAAGGAACTTAAGAACTAACTCAAAATATACTAAAATTTCAAGAATTAGCATGAACTACTCACCTTATTCTTGAGTTCAAGATCACCGAATGGTTGTTCTTTGCTTCCTTTAGAATCGGCTAGGAAGAAACATGGATGAAGACTTTGTTCCTTTCACCCATTTCCTTCCTTTAATTATTCTTTCTTTATTTTATTGCATTTACCCATGATAATATGGCATCTAGCTAATTAAAGTTAATAGAAAATTCATATTTGATTATATAATTTGTAGCATGGCCGGCCACTACCTATAGTTTGGCTAATTTGACATGCAAGGACAAGCACTTTCCCACATATACTAATAGGCCACTTTAGCACTTGCCTAGCATATTTCTAAATTGTCTCACATAAGTCCCTACTAATAATTTTCACATACACTAACCAAATTGAAGTATGAAACTATCACCCAAGCATTTACTCACATCATAAACACAGAATATAACCTTTAATTATTTATAAGACTCGGTTTCGTGGTCCCGAAACCAATTTCCGACTAGGGTCACTTTAGGGGTGTCACACCTATACAGACAAGAAAAAGTTCCTATGTCTCCTGTTGAACCATTCACACGATCGACGAGGAGTGTAATTGGAGACAACATGTACAACCAATTCGTTAAAATCCAATTAGAGAAAAATCAAGAAGCCGAACAAGGAAAAAAGCATTAGGGGACACCTAAAGGCGTAGTAAGAGGAAGACTAAAGCAAAGATGTCACAGATGATGGGATTGACAGATATGCCAATTTCTGAATGGAACATGTGTTGGATGCAAGACATGGGCAATATTATTATTCACCTTGCTAAAAAAATGGGTGGCTAATGCATACACTACTTGTAACATCCTGAAATAGGGGCTAAACAAAATAGTGGTTGCGAAACCACAAATTTGAAATAGAAAAGTTTATTACGATGAATTATCATGATTTACCGATTGATTGGATGCATGTGTTAGACTATTGATAAGAAATTTTATTGATTGCATGTTTAATTTGTCTATTAGGGCTTATTAGCAAAAGTTGCTAAATATGTGTTCTAGTTCATAAAGTATTTAATTGAAATGGGGGTTTAAGGTAGAGGTCCTTAAATAGTAATTAGATCATGAAAGTTCGATGGACAAAAATAGACATGGTTAGTAAGTAAGTTATTTAAGGGCATTTTAGTAAAATGCCTTAATTAATGAAAAAAGACAAAATAACATGAAATAAGCTATCATCTTCTTTATTTCTTTTCTCCATGGCCGAATGTAGCAAGGGAAAACCATGGCTAGGGTTTTTTCATCTTCCAGGCTTCATAGTAAGTCCGTTGTAGCCTCGTTTTTCATGTTCTTTACATTTTTAGAATCCCGGTAACTTGCTTAAGCTAATATTACCATTAATTCGAGCTAGGGTTTATATTTGGAAAATTACCCATAGATGAAAAGTCTGTATTTTGATGTTTCATGATAGAATATGAAGCTTAGAATTATGTTAAACGATTTTTGCTAAGCGTTTTTCAGTGAAAACGAGTGAAACGGCATAATCGGTAAAAAATATTATTGTTCATAAGTGCATGTTAGAGCAAGAATTTGATGTTGCCATAGAAGGGAAAAATGTTCATCATGTCATGAAACATAAGAAAAAGGAATAAAGTTTAATTTCCGATCCCATGGGAAAAATCATAATTACGTAAAAGTTTAGGGGCAAAAATGTAAATTTTGTCAAAATATGTTTTAGGTCTGAAATGATTAGTAAATTGATTAAATAAGTGAAATATGATGTTTTAGATCCCGAAAAACAAGACTTGGACCTAGAATGGGAGAAAAACTAAAAATCGGGAAAGTTGATCAAATGGCCGTTTTGGTATTGAGGTAAGTTCATGTGTTTAATATGCATTTAATTAAGCATGTTTGAATGCTAAATTGATATATTAGTTATAAATGCTTTAGTATTTATTTTTAAATATAATGATAATAGTTGAGAAATGTTCGATAATGATTCGACATTAAAAATGAGAATTCGAATAAGTTTACATATAAGACCATAGTTGTAATGTGGCTTTGTATAAGATCAAGAAAGTATTAAATAGCATAATTTGAGAAGATTAAGATAAATTGAGGATATGATGAGATTGAGAATGTAAGTATGTAAGTTGAGTAGCATTTTATTATTATGCAATTGTTGCTATTATTATTATTGAGTTATGTGACTGACCTTGAGAATTTGAGCAAGTATGTTTCAGCTATGATTTTTCAAGACATTGATATCTCAAGGTACATGTTTATAACATGGCAATTAAAGAAGAATTGACGAAAAAGTCCACGTTCATAACATGGAAATTAAGAAAGAATTGATGGAAAAGTACCATGGTTGATTCATGTCAACACGAGATGAGAGGTCGTATGTAAGACCATGTCTAGGGCATGGCGTTGGCACCAAGATGAAAGGTCCTGTGTAAGACCATGCCTGAGGCATGGCATTGGCACCAAGATGAGAGGTCCCATGTAAGACCATGTCTGGGACATGGTGTTGGCACCGAGATGAGAGGACCCATGTAAGACCATGTCTGGGACATGGCATTGGCACCGAGATGAGAGGTCCCCCGTAAGACCATGTCTGGGACATGACTTGGGTATCAATATGAGAACTCCCACGTAAGACCATATCTGGGATATGGCATTGGCAATACAGGAAACATCCCATGTAAAACCATTCCAAGGCTTGGCATTGGTGAGTTCATAAGGCAAGGATACCACGTAAGACCATGTCAAGACATGGCAATGGTAAGTTTCAAAAGGAAAGGTACTTAAGTAATCCAAAGAATAATTCAGAGAGATGATAACATAAGATCATAAGGAAAGGGTACAGGTATGTATATAAGGCTAAATAATATTGAGGTTATATGTTGATGATATTAAAAGTATTTTAATGAGTATATTCAAGTATTAAGTAAGTGATAAGTTTGCAGTTATACTTATGACGCTTTGTGATATGATTTGCAATATGCCTATATTATGAAAGAGTATTAATGTGTTAAATGAGATGTTGCAGGTACGTAAGCAAGCTATTAAGTAAGGTGCTTTAATTTTTTTTTATTCTGAGCTTTTGGTCAGGTTACCGATGAGTAAGAGGGGAAAGTATGAACTTAGCGTTATTTATGCAAATTATGAAAGCTTAGTAATAATCTAAATTCATTACTAATGATTGTTATTTTACATATGAACTTACTAAGCTTCATAAGCTTACCTATTACCTTTCCTTTATTCCAAAGTCTTACCAAACAAGCTCGGGTTGGAGGTCGTGGGAGATCGCTTCACACTATCAACTATCAAGTTACCAATTGGGTATTTTCATTGACAAACGTTTTAAGTTATGGCATGTATAGGGATTTAGTTATTTTGTGTGTATGTCATTGTGTTATGGCTAAAGAATGACACGAACATATTCGATAACAATTAGCTATAGAAATGGCTAATTAGGAGTATGTTTGATGTTATGTATGCCTAAATGATAGTTCATACAAAGAAATAATAAAAGAGTAAAAATTTTCAATGGTACAGTTTTTGGACCGCAGCAATGACGTGATTTTGAAAAATCACCAAAATTATGAGAAATGGAATTAGAAAGTGAATAAGATATAGAATTAAATCATATTGAGTCTAATTTCATATGAAAGAAACAGTGCAGGCAAAGGAATTTTATATTATGAGATATTTTAATTTTAGTGTGACAGGGTCTGAATGGTTTCTGAAGTCCCCTGTTCTGAATTTGGAAAATCACTGAAAATTTTAAAAAAATAATTATGATTTGTAATTTACATTATTAAATTTCTCAATTAGTTTATTTTCAAGAGAAACAAACGGGAACATCATTTGAATTCTGTACAAAGAGATAATTAATTTTTAGTGAGGAGAGGTCAGAGCTGTTGAGTAGTGAAACAGATGAAACTTTAATGAATAAAATGTATTAATTGGCTAGACGAAAAATTATGAAATTTTTATGGTAAGAATTTATTTGAATCTAGTTTTAGATAAAATTTACGGATTTAAATTTCAAGGTTGTTAACTTGAGTTATAATTAATTTAGTAACTGCTGCGCAGTTAGACAGTTTTATTGTGAACAGTGAAATAAATTATTTTAATTTGTTTATGTATTTGGAAATTTTTAATGTTCCCGGTTTGGACCCGAACCATTTTCATTGCAAGTTTTATGGTCTCGAAGATCCTTTTTAGGGACATATTGATTGAATGTGAGCAAGTTAATTTGAAAAGAAAATTTTTATGCTCCGAATTAGTAAGTTAAGTTAGGTAACGCTTCGTTCTCGATTCCGGCAACGGTCTCGGGTAAGGGGTGTTACATTTTTTGGCATCAGAGCAAGATTTTAGTTGGTTCTCGGACTATCTAGCATGAGTAAGAGTCTAGCTATATATGCCATGTTGAACTGTAATAGTGTGACGACTCCCGACCCATATGTAAAATGTTTTGTCAAACAGATGTGCACTCCAGCCGAGCTAAGTTTGATAGTACAGATAATATGTTTATGATGAGTTGAGGCTTATAAAAGGTAATAATAATAGTTCATGATGTTTATGTGAGAATGAATAAATTGTGAATAAGAATTGTTAGGGAAATATGAAAGATGAGATAAGACGAAAGGAAAGTTTATATTGAGATAAGTGTTCATGTTAAATTGGAATTTTTTATGAGTAATGTTATGAGTAATGTTAAGTGTGAATGCACGTATAAGTGCACTAGTTTGCATAAGATGATCATGAAGTCTCTGTATTATGAATGTGCATACTAAGTTGCTTGAAGCAAATTGTATAATTGTGATAATATTATATATTGATGAGTATTAAGTTATATGCATAAGTATATATGAGGTAAATCAGAGGTGTTACAACCTCAACCCCCCTTTCCAACAAGGTATATCAGAAAGAGATTACATGAAATTCAGATTGAATAGGCTTACAAGTGAAAAACTAAAGAGTTCAGTGGCAGATTAATTGACAATATAATTGGAGTCGAGAATGATTTAGCAAATGAACACAGTTACAGAAAAGATGCCAGGTTAATATGAAGATCATCCGGATTCTGAAACGTTACAGTTAAAGAGAAGTCAGGTACAGCTGACGCACTCATTCAGGTATGATGTGTAAGGTATATGATTGCTGGATTTTCTTCCGAATAAATTTCGATTATGAATGAGATAATGTGGATTCAGTAATGACAGAATTAGATAGAGGAATAATGATTAAGCTGTATTAATAGCTAAATGCAGAGTTTTTGGTTGAGAAAATTTCAGAAATTTCTTTCGACTATTATATGTGTGTACATTTATTTTCAGAGGTATATATATATTTATATCTACAAGATTTCAGATGAAATTCCTACAATATAAGGATGTCAATTAAATTTACAGACAGATGAAAGCATTGTAGTTTGCTTGAGTTGTGATTGATATTGCTCTATCTATTCTAGTTTTCTTCTGCAGTGTGTAGATGGAAAGTTGATGATAAGGTCTGTATGATGTTAGCATCCCGTTCTACTAGCTATTTTTAATAAATATAAAGGAAATTGTATGGTATTTGTTATAGTTGATTTTAGTGTTGGTGAGTATTACCTTTCCCTTTTGGAAATTTTCTGAGATGCTATCGAGACCTTAATTGTTCTACATGAGATGTGATTTCTAGAAATTCTGTATAGCTTCATGTTCCAAGATTTTGTTATCCCGGATTTCTTAATAAATTACTGTTCAAAGTAATAGTCATGAGATATTAGCAAGAAATGTTCTATTAATGAATATGAGTTTGGACCTGATAATGAAAGTACAGAGCTGGGACGCCATTTACTAAAGTAATTGAGAAGTCAGTCTTATTATGGCACTGCAATTTTTAAGTTGAATGAAAATTGTGGCCTCAGTATAGTTCAGTGCCTCGATGAGAAACAGTTAAAGTAAATTCTAATATATGTTTAATCTTTCCTTAGATTTGAAGAGAAAGTGACTTTGGCAAAATGTGAGTGATAGGAAGTTTAGCTTAGACTGGGGTATTGATTTTTTTTTACTTTTTTTAAAAATGATCTTGATACATGTATCAACAAGTTAAAGACCGAATGTTATGTTCTTTCGAGTTATGCAGTGATAATGATCTGTAGTTAACTCTTTAAAGAGATCATGACAGGATGTATGTCTGAGATATTATGATAGCATAAAGAAGAGCAGTTCTTGAAAAGTTATTGTCTATTAGTCAAAACTGATTCAGTTGAGCAGTCTGATTGAGTTATATGTATGTTAGAATTATTCACAGTTCCAAAATTAAATGTTGATTGTTTATGTATAAATGGATAAATGACCTGAGTGAAGAGTACCTATTCTAGAAGTTATGATACAGAGATATATATATACACATCGGAAGGGTTGCATTTGAGGTATGATTTTGCCAATCCAAGTTGTCCGATTGCTAGAGTTTTCATTATATGAAGTTTATTTTGGCTTAAATCCATGTTAGTAAGTATTTGCTATGATTCAATCTAAATTGAGTAAAGAGATTATGCAACAGTTATGAAGCCTGACACAGTGGTAATTATCTGTCTACTCGAGGAAGTTTATGTATATTTTTCTCAGTATGACCAAAATTTTCTATTGACGAGTTATCTGAGTTATTTATCCTGAGGTTTTCAATTTATATAGAGCCCAAATTTTCATTGGCTATGGTTGAAATCCGAGATTTGTATTATAACTCCAGAAGAAAGTTATAGTAAGCCTTGAGTACGAGATTTCTGAATGTTATTGTGTGTCACTCTAGTACTAATAGTTAAATTAATGAAATGATTCATATTCTTAGAAAGGTAAGTTTGTATCGTGTTTTAAATATTAAGAACAATTGAGAAAGAGAACTCACAGGGTTAATTTAAGCTGAAAGATTAGAGAACGGTGAAAATTGATTTTGAGATCAAAAACAGATTATCAGAAATTGTGTATAGAATCGAAAGGCTAGAATATTGAAACTCAGATGAGTGTCAGGTGTTTCTGAAAGTATTTTATTAACATAATATTTTTTGGTAAGCAGAGAAAAGTGAGTGACGGTTCATCGAAGAGTATGAGGTTATACAAAGAATAAGGTTAGTTACTTATCAGTAGGTATTTCAGTCAGAATCCGAGAAGGATCAGTAATGTGATTCCTATTCTATGATAAGAGAGTATAATTCATAATCTTAGCTTGAGCAGTAAGATGATAAGGATGCCGAGACTATACGAGAAATTAAAAGTGCCTTGTGAAATCAGTCTTTAATCCGTCAACTGGTAAGATTTTCGGGGACGAAAATCCCTAAGGGGGGAGAAATGTAACATCCCGAAATAGGGCCTAAACGAAACAGTGGTTGCAAAACCATAAATCTGAAATAGAAAAGTTTATTACGATGAATTATCATGATTTACCGATTGATTGGATGCATGTGTTAGATTACTGATAAGAAATTCTATAGATTGCATGTTTAATTGTCTATTAGGGCTTATTTGCAAAAGTTGCAAAAATATGTATTCTAGTTCATAAAGTATTTAATTGAAATGGGGGTTTAAGGTATAAGTCCTTAAATAGTAATTAGATCACTAAAGTTTGATGGACAAAAATAGACATGGTTAGTAAGTAAGGTATTAAGGGCATTTGGTAAATGCCTTAATTAGTGAATAAAGACAAAATAACATGAAATAAGCTATCATCTTCTTTATTCCTTTTCTCCATGGCGAATGTAGCAAGGGAACACCATGGCTACGGTTTTTTCATCTTCCAAGCTTCATAGTAAGTCCGTTCTGGCCCATTTTTCACGTTCTTTACATTTTTAGAATCCCGGTACTTGTTTAAGCTAATTATACCATTAATTCGAGCTAGGGTTTATATTTTGAAAATTACCATAGATGAAAAATGTGTGTTTTTATGTTTCATGATAAAATGTGAAGCTTAGAATTATGTTAAACAATTTTTTCTAAGCGATTTTCAGTGAAAACGAGTGAAACGGCGTAATCGGTAAAAATTATTATTGTTCATAAGTGCATGTTAGAGCAAGAATTTGATGTTTCCATAGAAGAGAAAAATGTTCATCATGTCATGAACATAAGAAAAAGGAATAAAGTTTAATTTCCGATCCCATGGGAAAAATCATAATTATGCAAAAGTTTAGGGGTAAAAATGTAAATTTTGTCAAAATATGTTTTAGGTCCGAAATGATTAGTAAATTGATTAAATAATGAAATATGATGTTTTAGATCTGAAAAACGAGATTTGGACCTAGAATGGGAGAAAAACTGAAAATCGGGAAAGTTGATCAATGGCGTTTTGTATTGAGGTAAGTTCATGTGTTTAATATGCATTTAATTAAGCATTTTGAATGCTAAATTGATATATTAGTTATAAATGCTTTAGTATTGATTTTTGAATATAATGATAATAGTTGAGAAATGTTCGATAATGATTCGACATTAAAAATGAGAATTCGAATAAGTTTACATATAAGACCATAGTTGTAATGTGGCTTTGTATAAGATCAAGAAAGTATTAAATAGCATAATTTGAGAAGATTAAGATAAATGAGGATATGATGAGATGAGAATGTAAGTATGTAAGTTGAGTAGCATTTTATTATTATGCATTGTTGCTATTATTATTATTGAGTTATGTGACTGACCTTGAGAATTAGAGTAAGTATGTTTCAGCTATTATTTGTCAAGACATTGATATCTCAAGGTCCATGTTTATAACATGGCAATTAAGGAAGAATTGACGGAAAAGTCCATGTTTATAACATGGCAATTAAGAAAGAATTGACGGAAAAGTACCATGGTTGATCCATGTCAACACGAGATGAGAGGTCCCATGTAAGACCATGTCTGGGACATGGCGTTGGCACCAAGATGAGAGGTCCCATATAAGACCATGTCTGGGACATGGCGTTGGCACCGGGATGAGAGGTCCTATGAAAGATCATGTCTGGGGCATGGCGTTGGCATGGAGATGAGAGGTCCCCGTAAGACCTTGTCTGGGACATGGCATGCGTATCGATATGAGAACTCCCATGTAAGACCATATCTGAGATATACATTGCAGTAAGGAAAATCATGTAAACATTCGGTGGCATTGGTGAGTTCTAGCAGGATACACGTAAGACCCATGTAAGAATGGATGGTAGTTTAAAAGGAAAGTACTTGATATCCAAGAATATTTAGAGAGATAAAATAAGATCATGAGGAGAGTAAGTATGTACATAAGGCTTATATTTGAGGTTATAAGTTGATGATATTAAGTTTTAAAGTATATTTATATTAGTAAGTGATAGTTTTCAGTTATACTTATGACGTTTGTGACATGTTGCATATGCCTAAGTATGAAAGAGTATTAATGTGTTTAAATGAGATGTTAAGGTACGTAAGCACTATTAAGTACGGTGCTTTATTTTTTTTTATTCTGAGCTTTTGGTAAGGTTACCAATGAGTAAGATGGAAAGTATGAACTTAGCGTTATTTATGCAAATTATGAAAGCTTAGTAATAATCTAAATTCATTACTAATGATTGTTATTTTACATATGAACTTACTAGCTTCATAAGCTTACCTATTTCCTTTCCTTTCTTCCAAATCTTATAAACAGCTCGGTTGGAGGTCGTGGGAGATCGCTTCACACTATCAACTATCAGTTACCAATTGGGTATTTCATTGACAAACGTTTTAAGTTATGGCATGTATGGGACTTAGGTATTTTATGTGTATGTCATTGTGTTATGGCTAAAGAATGACCGAACATATTTGATAACAATTAGCTATTGAAACGGCTATTAGGAGTATGTTTGATGTTATGTATGCCTAAATGATAGTTAATACAGAAATAATAAAAGAGTAAAATTTTCAATGGTACAGTTTCTGGCAGCAACAATGATGTGATTTTGAAAAATCACTAAAATTATTAGAAATGGAATTGGAGAGTGAATGAGATATAGAATTAAATCATATTGAGTCTAATTTCATATGAAAGAATAGTGCAGGCAAGAATTTATATTATGAGATATTTGAATTTTAGTGTGACAGGGTCGAATGGTTTCTGAAGTCCCTATTCTGACTTTTGAAATCACTAAAAATTGTAAAAAATAATTAGGATTTTTAATTTACATTATTAAATTTCCAATGAGTTTATTTTCAAGAGAATAAACGAGAACATCATTTGAATTCTGTACAGAATAATTAATTTTTAGTGAGGAGAGGTCAGCGCTGTTGAGCAATGAAACAGGTGAAACATTAATGAATAAACTGTATTATTGGGTAAACAAAAAATTATGAAATTTTCATGGTAAGATTTATATGAGTTAGTTTTATAGAAATTGATGGATTTAAATTTCAAGTTTTGTAACTTGATTTATAATTAATTTAGTAACTGCTGTGTAGTTGGACAGTTTTATTGTGAACAGTGAAATAATTTATTTATTTGTTTAGTATTTGGAAAATTTTTAATGTTCCGGTTTGGACCCGAACCATTTTATTGCATGTTTTGGGTCTCGAGGATCCTTTTTAGGGTCGTTGATTGAATGTGCGATTATTTAAGAAATTTTTTGCTCCGAATTAGTAGTTAGTAGGTAACGTTCGTGCTCGATCCGGCAAGGGTGGGTAGGGTTACACTACTTTGACATGTTTGTGAGATCCTGCGTCAGGGGGGAGACGATGAGGAGGAGTCGAGCTGATTTGATAGTTCTAAACATTTTTATTTTTAAAACTTGGATGTTGAACTTATTTTTTTATTGGGATGATTTTTAATTTTAATGGTTTATTTTAAATAGGGATTTTCCATTATAATATATTTTTTGGCGTGTTTAGTTTTTTCTTTGTAGGAACCCAAAATTTTGAAGGCAAAACAATGTTGAGGTGAAAATGAAAGGAAGAGTAGTCCATCAATTGTATTGATGAATTACGCC